>NC_092333.1:396685000-396985000 GCF_046630445.1 Rutidosis leptorrhynchoides
TCATGTGCGATGCAAGTGATTTTGCAATGGGAGCCGTTTTAGGAAAAAGGATTGCAAAATGATTTCAACCTATCTATTACGCTAGTAAGACGTTACAAAGAGCACAAACGACTTATACAACTACTGAAAAAGAACTCCTTGCTATTGTCTTTGTTTTTGACAAATTTCGTTCATATCTCGTTCTAGCTAAAACGGTGGTCTATATCGACCATTCTGCTCTTAGATACCTATTTTCGAAATAAGATGCCAAACCACGATTAATCCGTTGGATCTTACTCTTACAAGAGTTCGATATTGAAATCCGAGACAAAAAGGGAGCAGAAAATCTCGCCGCTGATCATTTTTCTCGTCTTGAAAATCCTGAATTAGAAGTTCTAAATGAATCGGCCATACAAGATAACTTTCCTGATGAATATCTTTTGAAGATCGATTATAATGAAATTCCATGGTTTGCAAACTATGCAAACTACTTAGTATGTGGATTCCTTGAAAAAGGGCTGTCGTACCAAAAACGAAAGAAATTCTTTAGTGATATAAAACACTATTTTTGGGAAGATCCACATTTGTTTAAAAGTTGTCCCGATGGAATAATCCGCCAATGTGTATTCGGGGATGAAGCCAGTCAAATCTTAAATCATTGTCACACAGGACCAACAGGAGGGCATTATGGGCCTCAACTTACAGCAAGGAAAGTCTATGATGCTGGATTCTATTGTCCTACAATTTTCAATGACGCACACCTTCTCTGTAAATCCTGTGATGCTTGTCAAAGGGACGGAAAAATAAGTCAACGTGATGAAATGCCACAAAATGTCATTCAAGTATGTGAAGTATTTGACGTTTGGGGTATTGACTTTATGGGTCCATTCCCAAAATCTCATAATAATCTCTACATTCTCGTTGCCATTGATTATGTATCTAACTGGGCAGAAGCACAAGCTCTTCCAATTAACGATGCACGAGTTGTAGTCAACTTTTTAAAATGACTTTTGCAAGGTTCGGAACACCGAAAGCTTTAATAAGTGATCGGGGTACTCATTTTTGTAATAATTAACTTGAGAAAGTTCTCAAAAGATATGGAGTAACTCATAAAATCTCTACTGCTTATCATCCACAAACAAGTGGACAAGTTGAAAATACCAACCGAGCTTTAAAACGTATTCCAGAGAAAACCGTTGGATCAAATCCGAAGGAATGGTCCATGAAATTGGAGGATGCACTCTGGACTTTTAGAACAGCCTACAAAACTCCAATTGGAACCACACCTTTTAGACTCGTTTACGGAAAAGCATGTCACCTTCCAGTAGAAATTGAGCACAAAGCATTTTGGGCTTTGAAGACATGTAATCTTGATTTGCATGAAGCCGGATGTTTACGATTAAGTCAACTAAAAAAATTAGAAGAATTAAGACATGATGCATACGAAAATTCGTTAATCTATAAAGAAAGAACGAAGAAATGGCATGATAAAAGAATCAGAAGTTCAAAAGAATTTAAGGAAGGAGACAGAGTTCTTCTTTTCAATTCACGATTCAAGCTATTTCCTGAAAAATTGAAATCAAGATGGTCTGGACCATTCATAGTCAAAATATTTTCCCATACCGAACAATAGAGTTAATAAATTCAAATGGGATTGAATTTAAGGTTAATAGTCACAGAGTTAAACATTACATAGATAATCCAATGGAAGTTGAAGATGAAGTTAATCACAATTTCGACACCACAGCTAACTAAGTGTGGGAAGATTCGAATCTTTTTAGGGTAATATGTATTTCTGTTAGAGTTAGATATTCTGTTTTCGTGTTTTTCCGAGAATGGAATCCGAATGGTCTTTCCCTAGCAGACCCTAAAGAACTAGTCTTCTCCCTCTATTCTGAATTTTTATTTCTTTTAGGTTTTACGAGATGAAGAATTCCTTTGATCTGAACCATGGTCTACTACTACACGCTATGATTACTAAACGTAATAATAACATCTTCCCGAGTGAACTGGTATCATTCATAAGAGGAAAAATGGACGAAGTAAGGAAAGAACTCAGGAAAGATCATCATAAGACACATTTTGGTAAAGGAAAATCAACAAAAAGAAGAGCACGACACCTTGAAAGATGTCATAAATGCGGAAAATGGTCACACGAATGTAAATGTTTAAACAATCAAACATATTCAAATACCAAATTTGTTACTCTATGCAGAGAAGGACCGTTCATATGTTTAGAAGAAAAGTTATTGAAGAATCGAGGTTACGCCTACGTAGCTAGGGAAATGAAAGAACCCATCCTAATCCATCCGGACTGAGTCCATATCGATTATAAACGATTCCCAACAGTTAATTACATCGCGAGGTACTTGACCTCTATATGATACATTTTATAAACATTGCATTCGTTTTGAAAAGACAATCTTTCATTACATCTGAAGTTGACAGACATGCATACCATTTCATAATATATCCAACTATAATTGACTTAATAATGATCTTGATAAACTCAACGACTCGAATGCAACGTCTTTTGAAATATGTCATGAATGACTCCAAGTAATATCTTTAAAATGATCAAATGCACAACGGAAGATTTCTTTCGTACCTGAGAATAAACATGCTTTCAAGTGTCAACCAAAAGGTTGGTGAGTTCATTAGTTTAGCATAAATAATCATTTCATAATTTTAATAGACCACAAGATTTCATATTTCCAATTCTCATAAACATACGTCCCATACATAGAGACAAAAAAATATCATTCATATGGATTGAACACCTGGTAACCGACATTAACAATATGCATATTAGAATATCCCCATCATTATGGGATCCTCCTTCAGACATGATATAAATTTCGAAGTACTAAAGCATCCGGTACTTTGGATGGGGCTTGTTGGGCCCGATAGATCTATCTTTAGAGTTCGCGTCAATTAGGGTGTCTGTTCCCTAATTCTTAGATTACCAGACTTAATAAAAAGGGGCATATTCGATTTCGATAATTCAACCATAGAATGTAGTTTCACGTACTTGTGTCTATTTCGTAAAACATTTATAAAAATTTCGTATGTATTCTCAGCCCAAAAATATAAAGGGTAAAAAGGTAAATGAAACTCACCTAATGTATTTTGTAGTAAAAATACATATGACGACATTGAACAAGGGAAATGTTGGCCTTGGATTCACGAACCTATATCATTTGTATATTTATTAATACACTTGTTTGTAATCGAATAAGTTTATATATTTTTATTAGCGCTGTACTTGTTATATTTAATAATTTGTAAGTTTTATTAATTATATATATTCTTATTTTATATATATCTATATAACTATTAATATAGTTAAGTTATGTAGTTTAAATATAAATTTTATATCTATACTCTTCATTTTAATACTTATAAACTTAACAACGTCATTTAAAACTTTTATTTTCATAAATAATATTAGCTTAATAATAATGATGTAGATAATACGTGATAATAATAATATTAATAGTTTTATTGATAACAAAACAATAATTTTTGTAAAAAGTATAATAATGATAATAGTTTTTAATAATAATAATAATAATAATAATAATACTATTAGTGATAATCATCCTAATACTAATAATGATAATATTACCAATATTTTGTTGCCAATAATAATAATAATACTAATAATTATGAAAAAAAAAATACTTATGATAATATTAGTAATGATACTTATAGTAAAGTTTCAAAACTGTGTTATACGTACATGCATAATTCATGAACTTAAATAAATTTCAGACTTATTCTTAATATTATCTATTGTCAATACTGATGATTTTATCTCTAGTAATATCATATTTATCGTTCTCATAATCCTAATCTTATAAAAATTTCTAATATTACAATTACCAGCATTTACATATATTCACTTTAATTTTTAGTCATTACCTTTTGTATTCAATAATTTATATTAATAATAATAATAATAATAATAATAATAATAATAATAATAATAATAATGATAATAGTAATAATAATAATTTAATAATATTAATGATAGTAACATTTCATCTTTGTATCTACACTTACTTATAAGTTCATTCATAAATACAACAATAATAATAATAATAATAATAATAATAATAATAATAATAATAATAATAATAATAATAATAATAATAATAATAATAATAATAATAATAATAATAATAATAATAATAGCTATAATAACAATTAACCTAATACTAATACTAATAATAATAATAACAATGAGAGTAATAACAATAAATAGGAAAAACTACCTCCCATTAATAGGCTTTAAAAAGAAAAAAATGCCACCTACAGGGCTAGATCCCAAGACCTCTCGTAATCCAACATAGCACTCAACCAATGAACCATCTATACTTTTCTGATTTACAACCCCACTTATATTTATATATCAACTATAATTATCTGTTTGTGTTCTTCTTCTTTCTAAAAAAAAAAAAAAATTTCACCCGACACCATCACCATTAATCATAACCGCGAATATAAATTGGGCTAAGACTTAGAATTAAGTTGTAATTAACTTGGTTTGTGAATTAAATCAAATAGAATGAAAAAAATATATATAAATATCTATACATAAAGGCTGCTGTCGCAGCTCAAAAACAAAAAAAAAATGATTTCCACATTACGTGCATTTTTAGTCAATTGTTATAACACAAACTTGGTTCCAAATGATTCGTAAAAGCTTTGTGAACCGTCAATTGAAACAGAAACCTTAAATTAAAATCGGATTTCATGAAGAACATAAAGTTTGACTTTTAAGTTTCAATACTTTGACTCTTGAATTCGAATTCAATATGCAAAATTTGAAATCCAAACTTTGCAGATAGTTTTCAAATGAAATTCCTAACTGATCTACATTTATACAATTTGGAATTAGATTTGATTTCGAGATTTTTGATTTATAAACCACGATACAGAGATATTTGCTGTAAAACAATTTAATCCAAAAAGATAGAGAAGTTTGAGTAATTAACAAAGATGATTGATCACGAGCATAGATAAGATGATTGATATTTGTTAATGATAATTGGAGAATTAAAAAGGTTTGATACAGAGGATGTGTAGTGATCGAACGAGTGTAGGGTTGATGTGTTTGGTTGTGTCACGGGTTAACAGAGTAGATAGATAGATATAGCTAATAATTCTGATTATATAAAAAATATACCTCACGCAGATATATTTGTATTTATATAATAGACCTGCATTTATATATTTGTATTTTATATTTATATATATATATATATCTGTGTTTATTACATTTATATATTTGCATCTGATATATTATAATTAATCCTAATAATTAATAACTATATTAATAATATTAATACTTTTAATATTATAATTAATGGTTGAAAATAATAGTAATAATAATAAAAATAACATTAATATAATAGTATTAATAATATTAATAACAATAACAATAACCTTGGTAATAGTAATAATATAACAAACTAAATGTATCATATTTCATGTATATATATTATATCTGCTAATATTATCATTAATTATTATTATTAATATTAATATCAATAACAATGAAAGTAATAGTATTAATATAACAATTATATCTTAAATTGCAATTAACATTAGTATATAAATATTACATATTATAAATTATGTAATATTTAATATTCATCTAGCATATAGTGAATATTTAATCTATACTTTTTAATATATATATATATATATATTAGTATATAATATGTGTTTGTATATTGTATTATTCTATATCAATTTATATATATCAAATTCGTATCTGTAGATTGTATATTTAAATTACACTAGTCTTGATATAAATGTTGAAAGTAATAACAATGTTATTATAACAACTATATTTTTACTTGTAATTATATTTAATAAACATTACAATGTAATAATTCTTAATAACAATCTTATATATATATATATATATATATATATATATATATATATATATATATATATATATATATATATATATATATATATATATATATATATATATATATAATAATATCATATATATATTTATGTATATATCCATTTTATTAGCAACATAATTGTCCTAGTTAATATTTTACATTTTCAATTCTATTTGACAAAAGGATTTTGTATTCAATCAAAATATAATATATATATATATATATATATATATATATATATATATATATATATATATATATATAATTATTTACACAGTTGTTCGTAAATCGTCGAGAGTTGTCAAAGGTTTAAATTATTACATGAAAAAAGTTCAAAAGTTTTTTTTTGAGACTCAACATTACAGACTTTGCTTATCGTATCGAAATCAAATAAGATTCAGGTTTAAATTTGGTCAGAAATTCCCGGGTCATCACAGTACCTACCCGTTAAAGAAATTTCGTCCCGAAATTTGAGTGAGGTGGTCATGGCTAACAATAAAAATGTTTTCATGACGAATATGAGTTGATAAATAGTGTTTTATCATCATTATGTAATGTGGATAAAACAATTCATTTATTCGAAGAGTGCGAATGAAGCTATTTACAAAAGAATGAAATGAGAAACAAAGATGTGTTTTTAACTTTTGACGTAGTCAGGTTTGAATTTAGAAAATAAGGCGCGTCTTAGCTTTTGACGTAGAGGGTTGAATTCCGGAATTCAAGGGATTTAAAGAAAATCTTCGAAATCTAAAAGATTTGATTCTTCGGCGAGTAAGGAAATTAAGATCTCTATAATTAAATACGGTGATCTGTCTCGATTACTCTGTATAATATTTCCACTATAAATTAAGCTCTTCCGTTCTATTATTCTCACCATTCCTATACTTTCTTTCTTAGTTCATACATCCAAAAGATTGTGAAAATGCTTAATCCAGTTCTGATCCTTGTCCTTATCATGACTATTGCCACAATCATTCTCCTTTTCCAACTTTCACCGGAGAAATCTGTTTTCTTCTACTTCGCCCTTGGGGTTATAGTGTTTTTGATTCTCCCGTGTCTTTATGTGGCGATAAACATTGATATACATGGTTTGTAATTCCTATGTTTGTGATCGGCTTTATATTTTTCCTTTATTTTTCGAAGCTCCATGCTCTTGTTTTCTCTTCCCGACTCCAAGTCAAGCGAATAATGGTCCAGAATTTGTAGATATAGAGTTCTAAATGAATATAATGTTCTAAGCAGGGTGGAACGTGATAGCACGATTTGATTTTCAAATTTATCAAAAATACAGACGATAGAACTATCAAGAATATATTCTTCTTGATATGTTCGGAGGTTATGTAGAATGAAGGAGTTATGTAACATGACACATGATGATGGTATAATCTACTGTGAACCATCATAAGGTTTCATTAGAAACTCAGCATGACTTACTGTAATATAATCACGTTGATCAAGTGTCATTATATTATACTAACTCATGCATCAGTTCCCAACACTACTTCAAAAACATTCATATTTTAAGCTCGAAAGTTTACAGAATATAGAAACTAACAGTTTCTATATGATGTAACATTGATAGCACGAATAGATTATTGATTTCAGATAAGAATAGTTATGAAAATATCTTCAGAAATATGGAGGATATTTATAATGAAAGATACGATGATATCTTGGAATTTCTAATATCGATGGATGATGAAGAAGATTTATTCGTAAGGGTTTAGATTCGGAAGCAAGGTATTCGCTAAAGACTTTAGCATACATTGAATCATTTGGATTCTTTGAAGTCAAACTTATTCTTTGTGATTTGTCCACGGCTTTCTTCATAGTTTCGCATAATCTGCTTTTCGGTACTAAATTTTCTATTGAATGTTTCCAATATAATGATACACAGGAAGCACGAAGAGGTATATAATTTCGGACAAGAATATTTATGAAAATATCCTCAGAAATATCGAAGATATTGATGATGATATTTTGGAATTTCTAAGTTCGATGGTTGATGGAGAAAGATTTTCCGCAAGATTTTAACATGACTTCGGAGCAAGATATTCTTTGAAGGTTTCAACGGATCCAGAATCACCTGGATTCTTTGAATATATGGTATGGTCCTTGTATTTGTCCTTGGTCTCCTTCGTGGTTAGCTCAATCCATTTTCCAGTTCCAACTTTTCTGAGCTTTTCCCACATACTATTCTTTATCATCAAACTTCCGATGATTAAGGTCGGTTATCGTTGCCTACGGTTTCTGCTGCTTCATTCAGCTTTTTCAACATTCAGAGTATCGATTCATAAACTGGGTGCCTTTTCAAAGTTTCAGAATTGAAGATCGTAATTCTAGGGGATAATTGTTATATGTATACATATAACTATTGATGTAGAATTGCTACGAGATTCGAAATATTGATTGCTGATCCCTCTACATTTACTGCTACTATATCTGAATCATTGGTTATCGATCCGAGGTGATTTTTAAGAGAATTGTGTTTTTAGATGATTAAACGCTGACGGTAATATGGTGGAATATAAAAGGTTCTCCGGTAACAATAAAAGAACATACATATAAATCAAGGTGATAATAAGGTTGTTTCGAACGAAAAGTCGTAGTTAATTTGCTGAAGCTGTGACAAAATTTGCTACTTTGAAAAGAGATCGCAAAGTTATTTTTGCTAATAAATGCCAAAAGATCTGACGCAGCTACGTGTTAAACTTTTACTCAGTTGTCGAGAGTTTCTCAGATGCAATACTATATACATAAATCTTTCCTTCCGTAGATGAAGTGCGGTTGATTCATCCTATCGATAGAGGTGTTTTCAAGAATTATAAAAGGTTTGGATGCAGATTGTAATTGACGAGATACATATGAGGTTTAAGATGAAATCAAGTGGCAAACTTGAAGAATTGTTTAGTTTCATATGTTATAATCAATATTTTAATTCATTTTAATTGTCCAATGTTGGTAGTCCACAGTTGATAGTCCACAGTTAGCAATTCAATAATTCATATACATTTTAATATATAATATTCGAATTAATTAATACGTATCGTGACCCGTATTTGTCTCAGACTCGATCACAACTCAAAGTATATATATTATTATAGAATCAACCTCAACCCTGTATAGCTAATTCCCGCATTACTTCATATAGAGTGTCTATGGTTATTCCAAATAATATATATAGATGCGTCGATATGATATGTCAAAACCTTGTATACATGTCCCGATATTTAAAGTGCGTAAAATAAATACAGAAATTAAATGACGATAAATTAAATGCGTAAAGTAAATAACAGAAATTAAATGACGATAAATAAAATTGCGAGAATGTAAATTGCTATAATTAAATTGCGATAAATAAAGTGTAATCAGTTAGCTGGGAACAATTAGCTAGGAACAGTTAGCGTGGATTCTTAACAAAATTTCATATTATTAATTAGTCTGTTTCTAATCAATTTTTATTGTGTCCATTATTTCTTCATTATGCCACTTGTTGAATTCTGATAGGTCAAAATCCAAATATGAAATTGAATAAAAATGGTTATTCTGCGTTAAACGGATACGTATATCTGTGGATGTAACTAGGATAGTAAATGACTGTTGAATCATCTTTGAAGAATGTACAGTGTAACTTATTAATGTGAAATTTAAATATTACTCGGGTATTACCTACCCGTTAAAATATTTTCACAATTAACACTTTGTACTAAAGAATTTTTAATTACAATCTTTATGAAAACATATATACATATATATTTTCTTCAGAAGTAATCATGGATTCATTGAGTTAATATGATATTAAACTCATTTGGTTTACAGTTAGAACTAGAATACATAATCTCTAAAACATTAGAGATTACATATTCGCCATGTTGAACGAAGATAAATGATGCAGGACGTCATGTAGAACGATGATTATGCTCGAGGTACCGATTGTGATGTTGAGGCGTGTGTTGTTGTGGTTTGTGTTGTTGCTGGTGGTACAGTTGATGCAGTTGATGTTGTTGAAGCTGGTACATTTTGCACCATATTTTTCAAGGCTACAACTCGGGCGCGAAACTCATTGACTTTATTACTCCGGGATGTTTGTCGGTATGAACGAGTGAGTGAATAAGGTTTTGAATCTGACTTGTGATATAGTCGTGGTGAGATACTCTGGAAATGAGAGAGAAAATGGTGTTACCAACAGGTTCGCCGGTAAGTGCTTCAGGTTCTTCACCAAGAGTGCAGGTTGGTGAGTGGAAAGGATCGCCTTCTTCTCGTCTCCATTGATTTAGTCAACTACGAAACCATCAGATGAATTGGGAATGGCTGATTGGTTGATTCATTCTGGTGACACTGCTTTCGGAGTTTAAGTGAAACTACATATCGGAATAGCTGTCGGAATAACTATCAGAATAGTTATCGGAATCTAAGGGACTCGAAATGGTTGAGGGATTCATCTCGTACGATTAGATGAAGGATTCTCGATAAGAAATAGATTATAGGATGTAGATTAGTACCCTGCAATACATAATTTACATATGTATATATAATACTAAAATCCCATAAGTTACGGAGGAATCTACAGAAGCTGTCGGGCAAAGGTAACAATAACAGATACGCTAAGATATAAATTTATCTATACATTATTCACGCAGTCACTGCAATAAGATGTGTCTAAACTAAGAATGATAAGCAGATGATTTCCGACTAGAAATGATAAGTAAAACTTTTGACATGCAGACACGGTCGAAGTCCAGACTCACCAATGCATCCTAACGACTTATCAGTTAGACACACTAATGCAGACCTGGTTCACTAAGACCACCGCTCTGATACCAACTGAAAGAACCCATCCTAATCCATCCGGACGAAGTCCATATCGATTATAAACGATTCCCAACAGTTAATTACATCGCGAGATACTTGACCTCTATATGATACATTTTATAAACATTGCATTCGTTTTGAAAAGACAATCTTTCATTACATCTGAAGTTGACAGACATGCATACCATTTCATAATATATCCAACTATAATTAACTTAATAATGATCTTGATAAACTCAACGACTCGAATGCAACGTCTTTTGAAATATGTCATGAATGACTCCAAGTAATATCTTTAAAATGATCAAATGCACAGCGGAAGATTTCTTTCATACCTGAGAATAAACATGCTTTCAAGTTTCAACCAAAAGGTTGGTGAGTTCATTAGTTTAGCATAAATAATCATTTCATAATTTTAATAGACCACAAGATTTCATATTTCCAATTCTCATAAACAAACGTCCCATACATAGAGATAAAAAAATATCATTCATATGGATTGAACACCTGGTAACCGACATTAACAATATGCATATTAGAATATCCCCATCATTCCGGGATCCTCCTTCGGACATGATATAAATTTCGAAGTACTAAAGCATCTGGTACTTTGGATGGGGCTTGTTGGGCCCGATAGATCTATCTTTAGAGTTCACGTCAATTAGGGTGTCTGTTCCCTAATTCTTAGATTACCAGACTTAATAAAAAGGGGCATATTCGATTTTGATAATTCAACCATAGAATGTAGTTTCACGTACTTGTGTCTATTTCGTAAAACATTTATAAAAATTTCGCATGTATTCTCAGCCCAAAAATATAAAGGGTAAAAAAGTAAATGAAACTCACCTAATGTATTTTGTAGTAAAAATACATATGACGACATTGAACAAGGGAAATGTTGGCCTTGGATTCACGAACCTATATCATTTGTATATTTATTAATACACTTGTTTGTAATCGAATAAGTTTATATATTTTTATTAGTGCTGTACTGGTTATATTTAATAATTTGTAAGTTTTATTAATTATATATATTTTTATTTTATATATATCTATATAACTATTAATATAGTTAAGTTATGTAGTTTAAATATAAATTTTATATCTATACTCTTCATTTTAATACTTATAAACTTAACAACGTCATTTAAAACTTTTTTTTTCATAAATAATATTAGCTTAATAATAATGATGTAGATAATACGTGATAATAATAATATTAATAGTTTTATTGATAACAAAACAATAATTTTTGTAAAAAGTATAATAATGATAATAGTTTTTAATAATAATAATAATACTATTAGTGATAATCATCCTAATACTAATAATGATAATATTAACAATATTTTGTTGCCAATAATAATAATAATACTAATAATTATGAAGAAGAAAAAAAATACTTATGATAATATTAGTAATGATACTTATAGTAAAGTTTCAAAACTGTGTTATACGTACATGCATAATTCATGAACTTAAATAAATTTCATACTTATTCTTAATATTATCTATTGTCAATACTGATGATTTTATCTCTAGTAATATCATACTTATCGTTCTCATAATCCTAATCTTATCAAAGTTTCTAATATTACAATTACCAGCGTTTACATATATTCACTTTAATTTGTATTCATTACCTTTTGTATTCAATAATTTATATTAATAATAATAATAATATTAATGATAATAGTAATAATAATAATTTAATAATATTAATGATAATAACATTTCATCTTTGTATCTACACTTACTTATAAGTTCATTCATAAATACAACAACAATAATAATAATAATAATAATAATAATAATAATAATAATAATAATAATAATAATAATAATAATAATAATAATAATAATAATAATAATAATAATAATAATAATAATAATAATAATAATAATAATAATAATAATAATAATAATAATAATAATAATAATAATAATAATAATAATAATAATAATAATAATAATACTAGCTATAATAACAATTAACCTAATACTAATACTAATAATAATAATAACAATGAGAGTAATAACAATAAATAGGAAAAACTACCTCCCATTAATAGGCTTTAAAAAGAAAAAAACCGCCACCTGCAGGGCTTGATCCGAAGACCTCTCGTAATCCAACATAGCACTCAACCAACAAACCATCTATACTTTTCTGATTTACAACCCCACTTATATCTATATATCAACTATAATTATCTGTTTGTGTTCTTCTTCTTTCTCAAAAAAAATTTTCACCCGACACCATCACCATTAATCATAACCGCGAATATAAATTGGGCTAAGACTTAGAATTAAGTTGTAATTAACTTGTTTTGTGAATTAAATCAAATAGAACGAAAAAAAATATATAAATATCTATACATAAAGGCTGCTGTCGCAGCTAAAAAAAAATGATTTCCACATTACGTGCGTTTTTAGTCAATTGTTATAACACAAACTTGGTTCCAAATGATTTGTAAAAGCTTTGTGAACCTTCAATTGAAACAGAAACCTTAAATTAAAATCGAATTTCATGAAGAACATAAAGTTTGACTTTTAAGTTTCAATACTTTGACTCTTGAATTCGAATTCAATATGAAAAATTTGAAATCCAAACTTTGCAGATAGTTTTCAAATGAAATTCCTAACTGATCTACATTTATAAAATTTGGAATTAGATTTGATTTCGAGATTTTTGATTTATAAACCACGATACAGAGATATTTGCTGTAAAACAATTTAATCCAAAAAGATAGAGAAGTTTGAGTAATTAACAAAGATGATTGATCACGAGCATAGATAAGATGATTGATATTTGTTAATGAAAATTGGAGAATTAAAAAGGTTTGATACAGAGGATGTGTAGTGATCGAACGAGTGTAGGGTTGATGTGTTTGGTTGTGTCACGGGTTAACAGAGTAGATAGATAGATATAGCTAATAATTCTGATTATATAAAAAATATACCTCACGCAGATATATTTGTATTTATATAATAGACCTGCATTTATATATTTGTATTTTATATTTTTATATATATATCTGTGTTTATTACATTTATATATTTGCATCTGATATATTATAATTAAACCTAATAATTAATAACTATATTAATAATATTAATACTTTTAATATTATAATTAATGGTTGAAAATAATAGTAATAATAATAAAAATAACATTAATATAATAGTATTAATAATATTAATAACAATAACAATAACCTTGGTAATAGTAATAATATAACAAACTAAATGTATCATATTTCATGTATATATATTATATCTGCTAATATTATCATTAATTATTATTATTAATATTAATATCAATAACAATGAAAGTAATAGTATTAATATAACAATTTTATCTTAAATTGCAATTAACATTAGTATATAAATATTACATATTATAAATTATCTAATATTTAATATTCATCTAGCATATAGTGAATATTTAATCTATACTTTTTAATATATATATATATATATATATATATATATATATATATATATATATATATATATATATATATATATATATATATATATATTAGTATATAATATGTGTTTGTATATTGTATTATTCTATATCAATTTATATATATCAAATTCGTATCTGTAGATTGTATATTTAAATAACACTAGTCTTGATATAAATGTTGAAATTAATAACAATGTTATTATAACAACTATATTTTTACTTGTAATTATATTTAATAAACATTACAATGTAATAATTCTTAATAACAATCTTATATATATATATATATATATATATATATATATATATATATATATATATATATATATATATATATATATATATATATATATATATATATATATATATATATATATATATATATATATATATATATAGATAATAATATCATATATATATATATATATATATTTATGTATATATCCATTTTATTAGCAACATAATTGTCCTAGTTAATATTTTACATTTTCAATTCTATTTGACAAAAGGATTTTGTATTCAATCAAAATATAATATATATATATATATATATATATATATATATATATATATATATATATATATATATATATAATTATTTACACAGTTGTTCGTAAATCATCGAGAGTTGTCAAAGGTTTAAATTATTACATGAACAAAGTTCAAAAGTTTTTTTTTTGAGACTCAACATTACAGACTTTGCTTATCGTATCGAAATCAAATAATATTCAGGTTTAAATTTGGTCGGAAATTCCCGAGTCATCACAGGAAAACCAAATCACACGACTCTCCTATGAGTCGGCTAAAGCAGGTCTCTGAGAATTCTTTCTCACAGGTAAGTATGTACAGTTTTTATTTGTATTTATTGCTTTTAACCTTTTAATAATAAACGCTGAATCGTTCGCTATAAAGTATTAAATTGATATTCAATAAAATTAGGTATGCGAAACCGAAATTATTGATATCATACAAAAATTTATTACATCACTGCGAAATTTACCGTTTATTCTTAAGGTATAAATATCTTTAATCAATCAACCCAAAATATTTCAGAAATTTGTCAGGAGTAAAACTAGGTAATATAGCCGAAATTACTTTACCCAAAAGAGGGGCATATATTTTTTATAATATTTGATTGATTAAAGTGGGATAAAAGACCAAACGGATTTTTCATTTTAATTTTTACCTTGTTTTTAAAATTAATATATAAATATTAAATTATTAACGTAAATTTTTAAAATCAATATATTTAAGTTTTTAAATATTTTAAAAATTAATATTTTCAATATAAGTTTGTAAAATTAATGTATAAAAATATTAATTTTTAATTTTATGCATTTTAAATTTAAGTTTGGTGTGAATTTAAAAACAAAAATGTACTTTATTTCGTTAAGTTAAAAATATGATTTCTAAAATTCGTCGTGAGTTGAAGACTAGGTCGATGAACCGAAATTACTTTACCCAAGGGAGGGATGAGAAATTTTGTTATCATTATTTTTAATCTTTTTTGAGTTAAAGTATGCCAAAAACATTAAAAAAAATCCAAAAACCTTAGCTTTTAAAACAACGCTTAAAAATGACAAATTTTAAAATTTTGTCGAGAGACGAACTAGGACTAAGATCCGAAACGCCCTCATTCAAAAAGAAACAAAATTTTAAATAATTTAATTATTTGTTTCATAAGTTAAAGGTTTTATAAAAAAAAAAAAGTACCAGACCCCATGCGATTGCATGGGGTTTACACATTAAAACCATGCGATCGCATGGAGCCTAAAAACTGGCCAGAAACAAAAGTCCATCGATATGTTCTCTGTCCACACAAAACACACACATAAACACACGAATATACACACACAAATCACTCTAAAATATCCATTTTTCAACCAAAATCAACGAAATTTCTCACAATAATCTGCTACAATCATGCTTTTCTTCAGATGGGGAAGCAAAAAGGTAAAAATTTCACCCCTAAACTCTTAAATTTTTCAGTTTTAGTGTTCTTGAGCTAATTTTTACCTAATTTAATTTGGTTAATTTCTAGTATAATTAGAGTTAAATTGTTAGTATATTATGCATGTATAACCTAGATTGATGCTATTTGTCATGATTTGAAGCCAAAAACTTCAAAAATTTTAGGAATCTAGGGTTTGTGTTCTTGAGCAATTTGGGACTTTTTGATATAAACAGGTTATGGCCGATTTTTGTCATGAATTATTGCTAAATTAAGTAGTGTAACATGTTTAGGTAGCTAAATGATCCAAACATTGATCCTAAACATGATTTTTGAGAATCAAAGTGGACTTTTTAAGTCTAAAATTCATGAACTTGATTAAATTGATGTAAATGTCATTTGAAACTTGTTTAATTACTAGTAATGATTATTTTGACATGTTATTTGAGTTGAATGCTTATGAACTTTGTAAACATTTTCATATATGCTTATTTGAAAAAGTGTAGAATTGATAAAAATATGAAAATGAGTATAAGTTTAATATGGATTAAACATGTCATTATAATTGTTTCAAGTTATTATTTTGCTAACACTAATGCATATTTGGATGCACAAATTTTGTTTTTAATGTGTTTTGTAGAAATATACTGAATCTGGCGGTGCATCATCATCCAGACAACCTGAAAACGAACCACAGCCAGAAATGCAATATGAGCCACAATATGAACCAGAACCTGAACATGAACAACAACAAGAACAACAATATTATAATGATCAACACATACCATATTATGATCCGGAGCAAGAATATGTTAATGCCTATGTACAATTTCCGATTCATCCGATAATAGAAAACCTAACGATTCATAAAGAGCTGTTGCATCCCAATTTGAGATTTGATCGAACCTGGAGAGCTTACCCGACGTACCAAAGTAACAAATTTAAACTGGTAACGAAAAATATAGAAGTACCGAGGGTAATCGATTGGGAGCCTTTGGAAAGGGTCCAACTAGCTTACCCAGTTAGACTGCTACTGATCCAAAGGTATGGGAACTCTTCTTTTCCCGATTGGGAACGTTTATTCACCATTCGTAGGCCTGTATATAAAGAATGGTGTGTTGAGCTTATGAGTACTATATCACTTGATACGGATGTAGTTAGGTTAGACGATAGGAATTTTCTTAGATTTTTACTTGGCCGTAGGATGTATAGGATGTCCATGCTGGACATGGCCAGGGCTTTACAGATTTATACTCCCGCTGAATTACTACTACCTAATTGTACAAATTTGATTTATCATGGTGAGAGGGTAGATAGAAATTTTGACGCTGACGTCGTCTGGAGGTGTATGTCAAATTATAATGCTTTTACGCGGGGAGGAAGACACACCTATTTAGATATTAACAAAGCAGAGCTTCATATTATACATAGATTTTTAGCTAATTCGATTACACAAAGAGGTAACAACAAGAAGAAAATGACTCTACACGATTTATTTTACCTTAAGTGCATTCGAAACACTAGAAGCTTTGTTAATATCCCCTACTGTGTTGATTTTTATTTGTCTAAGATAGTGGAAGGAATACACGACGGGGGAATAATAGGAGGAGGTATTTTTGTTACTCTCATTGGAGAGTATTTAGGTATAGATAGGGATCAAGGGGGTCCACTGATGGTGTGTAGGGAACAGGATGAGACTTTGGATTGCGGGTCTATCAAGGTGCAAAGGTATTAAAGAGCAAACGCAATCAGGCTGTACCATATCAGGGCCCTCATCCACAGGTAGAGAGAGGTTCAGATGAGGAAATAGAGGAAGCGGATGACATTAGGGATGTCATTAGGGAGCCTGTTACTGACGTTTACCTGCGTATAGATGAGGTAGAAATGACAAACGAGGCTAGACATAGTCAGTACGAGCAGTGGCATGCCGAGAATGTGTACGAGCATTCCAGGCAACGGCAGCATGATAGATGGCACTATCATCAGCATCAGATCATGAGCCAGCTATCATCTCAGGTACCAAATAACTACGTACCGACCCAACCTTCTTACTATCCGCCACACCAGCCCGATATGCGACCACCATTTACTCTCTACGACCCCAACCAAGCCTACCAGAATGCCTATCACCAACCATGGAACCCGACCGATGACATGAACTGGAACCCCTATCCAGATTGATATAGTTCCGTTGGTGATTTCTATGATTTTTATCTTTTTATTATTTTTATTTATTTATGTTTAAACATATAATATTGTGATACTTTTATGTAAGTTTTAACATTTTTATTATGTTGTACTAATATTTCATATTTGATTTGAAAGTGGGATGTTAAGTCCCATTTCAAATTACCATGCATGTTTATATTTGTATTGTATGTATCTTGTCAATTGTACAAAACAGGGTAAAACATCGCACTTTCAAAGACTGGCATTAAGTTCAGCAAAATCTACTAATTTTGACGACAAAACGAAAAACAAATGTGATGTAACAACAAGAAGGAATGAACAAATGATGTGCACCATTTATCATTCAATAAACAAACGCCAAACTGTTTAGAAACTTTGGTAAAATTTAATCATTTTTCTACGCTAATCACCCTCAATAATTTAAATTGTTACTAATTTCTTGCAAATGAGGGCATTGCAAGATCTTAAGTGTGGGAAGGTGTTAAATTCTTTCGGATTTTTAAAATTTTTTACTTATACACTTGGTTACCATTAAAAATACTAGTAACGCAGTAGTTGTATTAGAATCTAATGCTCTCTGATAATAAAGAACAGCCCTAGTCTTATATACTGACTACACAATTCTAGTAAAATTTTTCAAAATTTTCAACTAAATGAACTCAAAATCATGTTTATACATATTTATAAACGATAAAACTAGGTGTTAACAACGAAATTATTGTTACCTAGGAAAGGACATAAATTAAGAAACAACTCAAAACGCTTGAATTCATTTAAAATGGAATAGGGGAAAATAAAAAGGCAAAGAAAGGAAAATAAAAGCCAAGTGTGGGAAAAATTTACCAAGTTATTTAGAACATATATCACATATTTTTGTACAAATAATTGAAGATACTTTTGTTTTGGACAATTTTATCAGTTTTGCCCAATTTCTTATAATATATTTAAAAGAAATGTGTCACTTGATTTAAAAGGAAGTAAAGTCTTCCGAGAAAAAGACACGTGCTTCTTGATTTAGGTCAGAAAGTTGTCGTCCAGACTAGTTGTAGAGTCTGCGAAAAACCTTGAAAAGTTTTCTCGAAAATCAGCTGGAAATCCACGGACCTCAGCATCAAACAGGGTCGCCAAGTGGTCAGACGTATCCTAACCATGAGAGGATTTGTCTCATACAATGAAGGCACCGTGCAAATTAGCTTATAAGACTAATGAATCAGATCCCCAGAAAGGATAATCTCCTTAAAGATCAAAAAAATCAACTTTTAAGCCTGATATTACTCAATCCTTGAGATTGACTTTAAATATTGAGAATTACAAACTCATGGAATTCGATGATATCTAAACTCGAGCTTGAACGAGAAAATATTTTGATCAAATTACAAACCGATTTGTTTTCTGAAAACCCATTTTCAATGCGTTCATTACCATTGAACGTAAAATCCTAGGAATTCACCGGAATTCATTAGGTCACCTGAACCAAAGCGGGTGTCAACCGTAAGAACGGTGGTTGCATAGCATGGTCGAAGACAGGACCTTGTGCCAGACTGAAAAAATTATAGGGTGATCTTTACTATTGCTCCTACAAAGAATAGTAATTGCATCCGACACGATATAGACCAAAAATTACAGTTGCTTGTTCAACGCTTTCCTTTACAATCGGACGGTAGTTTACCGAAAGGTAATATATGGAGCAAGTATACTGGACGTGTTGCTTTCCTAATACAAGGTTAGCAAGTGGGTGACACAAAACCATAAGTTTTGAGCTAAAATTTTCAAATCTGAAACCTACCAAACCCACAAAAATATTTTGCAAACACCGGTAAAGGGTTATTCCGGAAAACTTGTCTAAGTTAAAATCTAGATTGAATTTTCAAAAAGATTAAATGTTTTCATAAAGATCCAATTTCCTTAAGGATCTAAATTTTCATAGTCATGTGGGACTGTAAACCACAACGTTACTATCATTGTTCATACCGCCGTATTAAAATCACTGATGTACAAAGTGTAAAGAATAAAGAAGTGATTCAAGTATGTTTATATTCAAGTTCTATATTGCTTGAGGACAAGCAACGCTCAAGTGTGGGAATATTTGATAATGCTAAAAATAAACATATATTTCATAGCATTATCCCTCAAGAAAGACAAGCTTTTAGTTGCAATTGTTCTATTTACAAGTGATATTCGTTTAAATAATAAAAGGTGAAGACAAAAGACAGATTCGACGAATTGAAGACGCAAATGACCAAAATACTAAAAAGTACAAAGTACAATCCAAGTGGTTCAATTTATTGATAAGAAACGTCTAAAAGTTACAAGAGTACGAGCCGCAAAACGCAAAGTACAAGATATTAAATAGTACGAAAGGACGTTTGAAAATCCGGAACCGGGACCAGAGTCAACTCTCAATGCGCGACGCAACGGAACTAAAATGACAAGTCAACTATGCATATAAATATAATATAATATATATATATAATTATATAAAATTATATATATTATATATATATATATATATATTTAATAAGTGTCGGCAAGCTTGCAAACAAAAGTACCTGAGCTGTAAAAGAAGGCCATGCGATCGCATGGCCAGGAAGACCAAAATCCATGCGATCGCATGGAGTCCTGTAGCTGCCCACATTCTATAAATTGCACGAATTCTGGCCAAGTTTACATCATCTTTTTCTAATCTCTCTCTCACAAATATATATATATATTTATATTTATAATTTGAATTTTAATTTTAATTTAAGATTAATAATAATAAGGTTATGTTAGCGAATGTTTTACGGTTGTAAGTCAAAATTATGTCCGTGTAACACTACGCGATTAATACTCATTGTTAGTTATGTTCAACATTTTTAAATTAATGTCTCGTAGCTAAGTTATTATTATGCTTATTTAAATCGAAGTAATCGTGATGTTGGACTAAATATTAAAGACGGGGTTATTGGGCTTTGTACCATAATTGGGGTTTGGACAAAAGATCGACACTTGTGAAAATTGGACTATGGACTATTAATGGGCTTTATATTTGTCTAACTGAATGATAGTTCGTTAATTTAATATAGAGATTTACAATTTGATGTATCTATAAATAACCATATACACTCGATCGGATACGATGGGCGGGATATTTATAAATACTAATAATCGTTCATTTAACCGGACACGAGAATGGATTAATAGTCAATGGACTCATTAAAACAGTGGTGAATTATGTACAAGGACACTTGGCGTAATTGTTAACAAAGTATTAAAACCTTGGGTTACACGCAGTCGATATCCTGGTGTAATTATTAAACAAAGTATCAAAACTTTGTTACAGTTTAAGTCCCCAATTAGTTGGAATATTTGACTTCGGATATAAGGATAATTTGACGAGGACACTCGCACTTTATATTTATGACTGATGGACTGTTATGGACAAAAATCGTATGGACATATTGAATAATCCAAGACAAAGGACAATTAACCCATGGTAATAAATTAAAATCAACACGTCGAACATCAAGATTACGGAAGTTTAAATAAGCATAATTCCTTTATTTTATATCTTATCGCACTTTTATTTACTGTCATTTTATTTATCGCACTTTTAATTATCGCAATTTTATTTACTGTCATTTTACTTATCGTACTTTTATTTATCGCATTTTAATTATCGTCATTTACTTTACGTTTTAAATTAAGTTATATTTATTTTTAATATTTTACATTAGGTTTTAATTGTGACTTAAGTTTTAAAATTGACAAACCGGTCATTAAATTGTAAAAACCCCCCTTTTATAATAATAATAATAATAATACAACTTATATATATATAGATATATCTTTGTACAAATATAGTTTAAAAATATAGCGTTAAACTTGGCTAGTTCCCTGTGGACGAACCGGACTTACTAAAAACTACACTACTATACGATTAGGTACACTACCTATAGTGTTGTAGCAAGAGTTAGGTATATTCCATTCAATTAATAAATAAATAACTTGTGTAAAATTGTATCGTATTTAATAGTATTTCGCAATAAAAATATAACTATTTTGTATACGCTGCTGCACACATCACTAATGAAACTTGATGATTCACATACCTTAACATCATCAGGTACCATGTTACACGACTCTTACATTCTACCTAATCTTCAAAAATATGAAGAACATAATTTCTTGATAGCTCTATCTTTTTCGAATTCTCTGGTAATTTGACAAGTCAGATTGTGCTATTACCGTTTATTTCTCAGAACATTAACTATGTTCATTCCGAAATTCATATCTACGAATTCTGGACCATTATTCGCTTAACATAAAGTCGGGAAGAGAAAACAAAAGTATGGAACTCCAAAATATAAAGGAAATAAAGGTGGATTTATAGTAAAATATCAGAAAGAGCAATCGAGACAGAGTATCGCATTTAATCAAAGAGGATCCTAATTTCCTTAATTACTGAAGAATCAAATCTTATATAGATTTCGAAGATTTTTTTTAGATCTCTTGAACTCCGTAAATCAACCTATCTATGCCAAAAGATATGACGAAACTTACTTTTCTCATTTCATTTTTTTAGATAGCTTGACTCGTACACTTTACATCATCGAGTTGTTTTACCCAAATTACTCGCTAATGATAAAACTCTAATTTTCAACTCGTACGTGTCATGAAAACATACGTATTGTAAGCCATGACAAACTTAATCAAGTTTCGGGATGAAATTTCTTTAACGGGTAGGTACTGTGACGTCCCGGAAATTTCCGACAAAATTTAAACTTAATCTTTATATGATTTCGATACGATAAGCAAAATCTGTAATGTTGAGTCTCAAAATTTTTGAACTGTTTACATGGATTCATTTAACCTTGGACTATGCCCGATGATTCATGAATAATTGCTTGTAAATAAACATGTATATATATATATATATATATATATATATATATATATATATATATATATATATATATATATATATATATATATATATATATATATATATATATATATATGTAAGTAAATATAATGGTTTGAAATTATAAAATATAAATTAAACAATAGAAATAAATATGTAAAATAAGATACAAAATAATTAAGTGCAATTTGAAATGAATCTATATATATATATATATATATATATATATATATATATATATATATATATATATATAAAATTTATAAATAATAAATATTCAATAAAAGTTATTATATAATAATAAAAATTATTATATAATATATTATATGACATTATATAATACAAGTTAAAATATAGTTATTAATATTATTAATTAGTATTTCATTAATATTAATATTAGTATTAATATCAGTATTATTAAAATTATTATATAATGCATAAATATGGAATTTGATACATTTGATTTGTTATATCATTATTAATAATATTATTATCATTATTAATGTCATTATTATTATAAATGATAGTAAAATTATAATAATTAATATTGATATTAATATTTGATATTATTATTATTATTAAGAACTATTATTATTATTATTATTATTATTATTATTATTATTATTATTATTATTATTATTATTATTATTATTATTATTATTATTATTATTAATATCATATTATTATCATTATTCTTTAAAATATTTATTATTATCTTGATCAATAATAATATTATTATTATTATCATTATTAACTTTATTATTAATGATTATCAATATAGTTGATATTAATATTAGTATTATTATTTTTAAAAGAATTATTATTACTAATATAATTATATTTATTAATAATTAATATTTATAAAAATCAAATACGAATCCAAATCTGTTTCAAGTCATGATCAAGCTGTTTAGAATTTTTGTTTCTGTCTCTGAATTCATTAGAAAATGATTTGAGTCACAGTTACTTAATCAAATTCTGTTAACAATCCCTTTCTCCTTTTATTTTTTTATTTATTTTTTTGTACCTGAGGAATATTTCTGTCGACCTTTTTGCTATAAAAACTCGATAAATTCCAGTTGTTAAAGGACACCAGTCGACTTACATTATCAATTATCAAACATAGATACTTTTTACAGTTTTCAAATTTGAATTAAAAAGAAAAAAAATCAAGAAAAACAGGCGTACGCTCTGTTCTTGATACATTTTCACAAAAGCTCGATTAAAAATTAATTTAAAAATCCTTAAATGTAGTTTTGTTTGGAATCGTTCATTTAAACTATCTGCAAAGTTTCCAATGCCAATTCATTATATCGAGCCTTAATTTTAAGGTTAAACTTTGAAATCAAAAGGTCAAAATATTTGTTCTTCGCAAAATTTGTATTTGTTTTAAGGTTTCCATTGAAATTGATAATTGAGAAAGTTTCTAGGAGTGAATTAAAACACAATTCGTGTTACAATTTTTGTCTAAAACTTCTCAAAACTCAAAATCAAGTTTGAGTTCATGTTCTTAAGGAAAAACGCTGTAAATGGATTTTTTTTGTTTAATTTCTTTTCTGTTATATTAATTTACACATATTCTAAATGTTCTGTTTCGAATTATACAACCTAAATTAAACTGGTAACTAGTGATTATGATTGATTTTGGATTTGGTCGATTGAATTTCAAGAAGAAGATGAATATTTTAAGACGGGTTATAAAATTTAGTTATGGGATTAAAACAGAAAAGCAGATTGGTTCAGTTGGTTAGCGTGTTTGTGATTAAGCAAGTGGTCACTGGTTCGAGCCCGGTCTGGGCACTTTTTTTAGAAAAGCTATTAAAGGGTTCGTGAATCTGAAGCCAACCCTACACTTGTTCAATGTCGTCATATGTATTTTTACTACAAAATACAGTATTGTGAGTTTCATTTGCTCCCTTTTTAAATACTTTTGAAATATATATTTTTGGGACTGAGAATACATGCGCTGTTTTTACAACTGCTTTATTAAATGCCTTTGAAATCTATATTTTTGGACTGAGATGCTTTTATAAATGTTTGACGAGATAGACACAAGTAAAACATTCCTCAGATGAATTATTATGCAGACAGAAGTTCTGTGGATTATTATTGAATTAGTTGGACGTTATAATTGCCACTAATTGTTGTGAATATTTCCCCTCATTATTATTGCTTGGTAACCTAAGAATTAGAAAACGGGTATGGCCCTAATTCACGCGAATCCTAAAGGTAGCTACCGGGTTTAACACCCTCACCCAGAATATTCACTAGATGGAAGAGCTAGTGGGCATGGTGTTTAGTACTTCGAAGTTTATATATTATATAGATGAGATGTTCTGTTTTTGGGGATATTATTGATGCGCATTATATGTTAAGGTCGGTTACCAAGCCAAGCAATGAAAGCAAAGTGAATGTTATGTATCGAGAGAATGATTTTTATACATAGGTTATGTGTATTATATTTTATACACGAGATTTGTGTACGGTTACTAAGATTTATGAAAAATGGTTGCGTACACAAGAAAGGTGTACTGTATTTAAAAGATATCACATGTACATTACATGTGGGTATAAGATTCGGGCCCATTTGTACCAAACCATTATTTAAATCTTGTGGTCTATCAAAATGATAAATTGTATTGCTTATGATAAACCTATGAACTCACCAACCTTTTGGTTGACACTTTTAAGCATGTTTATTCTCAGGTATTAAAGAAATCTTCCGCTGTGCATATGCTCATCTTAGAGATATTACTTGGAGTCATTCATGACATATTTCAAAAGACGTTGCATTCGAGTCGTTGAGTTCAACAAGATTATTATTAAGTCATTTATAGTTGGATATATTATGAAATGGTATGCATGCCGTCAACTTTCGATGTAAAGAAAGTTTGTCTTTTAAAAACGAATGCAAAATTTGTAAAATGTATCATTTAGAGGTCAAATACCTCGCAATGAAATCAACTATTGTGAATCGTTTATAATCGGTATGAACGGGTCCTTTCAATTTTTCCTCGTCACATAACAATACTTTGGCTTGCTTACATTATAGTTAACTTTTGGCTTCGAAAGAGGATCTAAATCAATTGACTCTTGTTTTGTACCTGCTGATTCTTCGAAGTAGTAGTAGTACTTTGACATATTTATTTTTTTCTGATGGTAAAAAAAAAATTGTCAAAAGATGAAGACGAATACCAAATTAATTGATACCTAGTATAAACAGAATGCTAAGCTACTATTACTTATATATAAAGCAAACTAAAAGTAAAAGACAAAAAAATGAAATTTGCCAAACCTTTTTTAGGATATTCGTCTTTAGACATAATTGGTACTCAATATAGTAAGTATGTTGGTCATTAATGAATCCAATAGATAATTAACATGTAATCTATGTCTTTTGTATATTTCAATTAGTTTTTTGAAAGAATGTCATAAACATTTAATGATGCATTTCTTCGTTGAACATAAGTATAATTCATATGGTAATCTATAATTATTTAACAAATAGTATAACTAATATTATATTGATAGTCTTACAAGTAGCAAATAAAAGACATCTGATTTATGTTTTTGATCTTTTCCTGTTACTTATATGGTAATGTATCATTTTTTAGCAAAATTGATGGTCAATAGAGTCAATATATTGAAAGTCAATGTATTTAGAACATGTTCAACATGTATAATACATAGCTAGTACATATAATACAAATTTGATACAAATAGCAACTAAAAGATATCTGATTCATAATCTTGACCTTTTTCAGATTCCTATTTCAAACAAAATCAGATAGTATCTATCATGCATATCTATTTTGTGTATACTCAATATGCATGGTACATATCTATGGAACATGTAGGTTAGCATAACATAAATATGAAAGTTGGCAGAATGTAATACACATAACTTTCCGCATGTATAACAACACAAAGTGCCTTTTTCTTTAGCATCAAAGTATAATACTTGAGATTGCAAGTCAGGAACTATAAATGTATTTCTTTTACTTTAAACAGGTAAAAAATATGACTATATTATTACATTGAAATGCAACATTGAGTAAGTTTTAAAAAAGCCCTAATAATCTCTCCTGCAAAATTTTGATCTAAACCAAAATTTTGAAGAAAAATCAGTTTAACAAATTAGGGATAACAGTTCATAGCAGCAAAGATTATTGCATGTAACAATGTCAAGTAATAATTTCTTAATCTTTAAAAAAAATGTACATACAGATCTGTTTTCAGTATTCAAGAAGTTAGAAGCATACTACAATGTTATACATACAGTAATTGATGAATGGTTTACACAGTAGAACTAAAATCAAAGCAAGAAAAAGAAAAAAAAATTACTTCTTGTTGCTTGCAGCAAAGAAGAGAGAAACCGATGGTTCAATTGAACTAAGCAGAAATGGGTAAGAAAAGGTCGGTAGGGATTATATAGGGTCAAGAATGAATTTACGAAAATACCCTTCCACTATACTGCAAATGAAATGACAGATTTGTAATGGATTTACAAAAATACCCTCGTTTTACACTGTAATGAAATGCCAGGTCCTAAATGAATTTATGAAAATACCCTTCCACTATGCTATAAATGAAATGACAGGTTCGACTTATAATTTGGGCTGTTTTTTGGGCTGCTGGTTTTATAATTATAGCCGAGGTTTTGTATTAGCTTTTTCAAATAAAAAAATTATTGTTAATATAGAAGAATAATAGTCAATTACTTATATACTTACTTTTAGTATAGAAGATTAATAGTTAATAATATAAAAAGAACAACACATCAAAGTACAATCTGATTACCATTATACAATACTACATGTTTATAGATAAAAATATACATAGTAAATTACATAAACACACACACATAAATATAACATCTTACATACACAATCAGTTAACAATGCTAGCAAACCACATTTGATCAATAGCAGCCATCGTTACTCAAAGTAGGCTCGAAGAGTAAGTACAACTTAACTGTTGATCCATTTTGTACGGCTCTATTTTTTACATAATGAAACTACTCTTCCACTTGAAGGAACTTGAACTTGTCTGCATCTTCACCAAAATACAGTACCGAATCGTATCGAAGACGGTATTTCCTTTCTAAGTATCTCTTCCACCTAATCAAAGGAAAATATGGTTGACTCACATAGGCGAAATAATTTTCTTTTTTCCATCGATATACATCTTCCAGCCACGTGAAAAGTATCCATCATAGAAAACTTCCATGTCAATATAATCTTCATCATCACTAATACAACCACAAATAAATATATGAAAATGCAATAACAAAATGAAGGTATGTATTATACTATATGACAACAACAAAATGAAGGTATATATAGTATAGCATGATGTGTTGTTCTGCGACACCTTTTAAGACAACTTTTATGGTACCTGAAATATTTTCAGCTATATACATACCAAAACAAAATGAAATTAATTTGGAAATTGCATACCAAAACATCAGACATAGACTAATCATACTGTTTTAAGTAATATGATAACTTCGGCAATATTAAGCAACAGGATGAGCAAGCCACAAATCATGAAAAAACAACCTAATAAGAAATGACAGTGGAATCAGAAACCTATATATATATATATATATATATATATATATATATATATATATATATATATATATATATACATACCTGATCCGGATGGAAAAAAATTCAACTTATATATGTATAGATACTGCAAAAATTTTTTACAATTTTAATTAATAGCTGATTGAAATACAAAAAGTTGAACATATACAACAACATTCAGTAATACATATATTAAGCTGTGTTGAGACACTTACTAATCAAGAAGTTGGTTTTATTGCTTAAATTTATAGTTTTAATTAATAGCTGATTGAAATACAAAAAGTTGAACATATACAACATTCAGTAATACATATATTAAGCTGTGTTTCGACACTTCCTAATCAAGAAGTTAGTTTTATTGCTTCAGTGATACATACCTGGTTGCAACACAAAAAGATTCAATATAACTAATTATTATTTACAATAACCCTTGTTACAATCATTAACACAATACTAATACCTGATTTATAACTATCTGACTTGAAATGCACAAATCCTGGAAGGAAAAAAAAAATATTAGTTAACTAATATGGTAATAACTTAAGGTTAATTAAAAAATCTTAAAAAATTTAGGATTCCTAAAAGGAACATTAATTTAAAATTCTCATCAGATGTTCCATAGCACACTTAGATTCAACAATACTAAACTACCAAAATCAGAAACCCTAAATTACATGTTAAATAACAAAACAATCGAAAATGATTTTGTATGGTTTCAACAACACTAAACTACCAAAATCAGGAACCCTAAATTATATGTTAAATAGCACAACAATCGAAGATAATCTTGTTTAAATAGCATAACAATCAGAAAATCAAACCTGTAATCGGACTGAAGAACAACAATCGTAACCGAACGGCAATCACAGTAAGTAAAGATAATGTGAGAGACAACACACCGACAACCGATACGTAATGTTTCAGAAGACGTGATGTTTTTTGGGTCGGTTCCGACATAAAAACATAAAAAAATTTCTGAGTTGGGTCGGGTAGTTGGGTGAGTTTGAGTCGGTCGGATGGGGTGTGCGGTTTTAACAGTAAATGCTCCCAAATCATCCAATAAGAAAAGGAAACCATTTACGGTTTTTAGATTATTGAGTAATTGGAGAAAATAAATGAGTATCATTATTTATCACTATATTGACGTGTAATTTTTATACATTTATCTCAACTTGTTAACCCATAAACATGATATCCGTTAACCTTTTAACTGTTCAGTCACACACGGGTCAAGGTACGGCTATACGGGTCAACCTGCAAGCCCAAAAGTAATCCATGAAAGTTGACATGTTTGACAAGAAACCATCCCACCAATTAACCCGTTTGATTTTTTGGTTTAGGCTCGTGTCAAGCTTCGGGTTAATGGGTGGCTCGGGTCAAGCTTCGGGTTAACGGGTGGATCGGGTCAAAGCTTCGGGTCAATGGGTCAACTCGCCGGTCAACTTGAATCCTATTAAATTTGACTGGTTTAACGCAAAACCATTTACCGGCCGATATTATCTTGAAATCTACCAACCCCGTTTAATTTTTTGGATTAATGATCAAATCACGAATCAAAAGTTAAACTACTTAATATGACCCGTTTGATGCCGAATTAACCTACCAACAGATATAAAAAATTGTGTCAAGGGTAGAGTACTTTGGACCTCACAACACGTTTATCAAATCATGTTGGGTTCGAGTTGGGTACTTTGAACTATGGATGACAATAGTCACCCGATTCAATGGATATCCATGCGATTCACCCGTTTCGTGATATGGATGAATCTAAATGAATATAGATACGGATATGAATTAACCTAAATGAATATGAATATTATATGGAATATGAATATGAACATGGATAAAAAATTTGATCAATGAATATATTCATTAACGCCCAAAATAAACATATATATATATATATATATATATATATATATACATATATATATATATATATATATATATATATATACATATATATATATATATATATATATGTATATATACATATATATATATATATATATATATATATATATATATATATATATATATATATATATATATATATATATATATATATATATATATATATATATATAGGGGCAGGATTAATGGAGAAGTAACCAATCGAGGGGAAGCGGGGGGAAGCAAAAAAAATTTGTTTTCGGTTTTTTGAATTTTTTTTTCAGACATCAAGATCACACGAAAATATAAACATTTAGAAAAGACACTTCGTGATGAATGTTATTATTTAGGCAGAAAAACGATCGACAAAATAATATTCAAGATAATATTGATCGTGAAAATTGTTAACGTTTTTTTTTTTTTTTTTCATGTTTTGTGAAACAAAATTTAGCCCGATTTAGCGTTTAGGGTTTAGGGTTTAGAGTTTTGGGTTTTGGGTTTAGTCCCTAAACCCTAAACCCTAAACTCTAAACCGTTCGTGTTAAAAACTCAATCTAAATCCTAAATCTAAACCTTAAACCCTATATTATTAAACCCTAATATCTAAACCATATAAACTCTAATATCTAAACCCTAATATCTAAAACCTAATTTCTAAAACCTCAACATACGTTCGAAAAACACGATAATTGTTATATATTACTTCTTCGAGCGTCTTCCCGCAAAAATAAAAACATTTATCACAAAGTGTCTTTATTAAATGTTCATATTTTCATCCAATTTATAATGTTCGTGCACAAAGTTTTTTCAAAAAATGAAAAAAAAGTTTTGCTCCCCCCCCCCCCCCCCGATTGGTTACTTCTCCCTTGATCCTACCAATATATATATATATATATATATATATATATATATATATATATATATATATATACACACACTTTTTTTTTTGAAAAGCAAGTTTATTAATATAACAAAAAGCACGAGAAATGCAGAGAGGCCCAAGATGAAGGCACCTACATGCTACACCCAATACACAATAGAGTTTACAAGTTTATGTGTTTGCAAAGACAGCAAACATAGTTCTAGTTCTATACAATGTAACACATATTAAGATACATATGAGGATTACACAACCAAGTGAGCCACTCAATCTTTTTTCCTTTAATTTTTTGAGAGATTCATTCGAATGTTGTGTTGTGGTGTTTTGGCTAGTTCAGTTACATATTTATGTGTAATAACAGCTTGTGAGAATGTACAAAATGTTTTGTTGTAATAATTTACCGATACTTGGTTATCACTTAGATGCATATATTACAGCTCCCTTAATTACATTTTACGCACTTCTTCAAAGATATCATAGTTATACGAAAGTTTTTTAGGAAAACTTGCATACTTCGGTGGTAGTATATGAAACGTCCCATCAAATTAACCCTTGACAACCAACGTTTACTGGATTTTATAACCTTGATCGCCAACTCTATATGAATATTTTTAAAGAAACCTTACATTCGTTTATTGAAAAGAGATTTCCCAAAAAGAAAAACCAAACATTTGTAAGTTTTAAAGACAAATCAAATGTAATAAATGTTGACCCAAAATGTCAACCAACAACCATAATAATAAAATGTATGAAAATTGAATGCAATATTAATAAATGTTTAATCAAAATCTGCGACACAATATGCAGACTCTCTCACCAGCGGAAGCAAATAATCTATCATCACCTGAAAATGAAACATGCGAGTAAACTGTCAACATAAAAATGTTGATGATATATAGGTTTGATAAAACAACTCGAATTAAATTAAACCATAAGGTTTAATGTTGAGAAACGTCTTAAAAATATTATTACATTTATCCCGTGAGCACCTGGTAACCCAAGTTAACTCGGTTTATCTAACCCTTTATGGATCATACACTGAACTGGTGTATCTTCTACGAAGTACTAAACATTCCCTTGAAAACTAGCGCGACTAGAAAGGATTGGGGCGGTCAGCCTGATAGATCTATTAATAAGATTCGCGCATACAGTACAGAACCCGTAGCTACAAGTTACCAAGCTAAGGTATATTTTTGTTCAACTCACAAATGAATAATTTACCATTTTTGATTACTTGTTTCTAATATGTAAAATAAAAAACATATTCTCATCCCAAAAACAATTAAAACAGTAGAAAATGTAGGACTATACCTCACCTTAGAACGCACTGAAGAGTTAACAAGTACACGAATAAAGTAGATCAAGAGTGATCTAGACTCCAACCTAAATAATAAAGTAGGTCATAATATATCTAACTTAGGTCGGGTCATGGTATGATAGTCCTAGTGCTTGAAGTGACTTTGGAGTTAAGTGACAAAAGATTTGAATAAGTATTACGCGTACCTTCTATGTTTAGTAAGTTTTCATTTTAAGAAAGTTTCTATTTTAGTAAGTTTCTATTTTAAGAAAGTTTCTATTTTTAGAAAGTTGCCTTATTTAGAAAGTCAACTCAAGTAAACCGAAGAAAAACGAAAAAGTCTACCAAAAAGTCAATTAAAAGTCAACTCAAATCAACCTAAGTCAACTTTGATATTTAATGCATACTTAATTTCAATATTACCCATTTTAATATTATTTGATATAATATAACTTATATTATTATAAGTTTAATTAATAATTAATTTAAATAAATTTAATTAAGTCACATTAAGTTTAATTGATATAAATATACATAACATATGTATTTAATTAATGATTAAATATTAGTTATCATATAATTATTTTAAATTAATAACTAAATATTAATTATAACATAAGTTCTTTTAATTAAATTATTGTATCATAAATCTATATATATATATATATATATATATATATATATATATATATATATATATATATATATATATATATATATATATATAAGAATTGAGTTTTAGAAAATTAAGTATGGTATAATAAATATGATTAACTCAAAAAAATTTACCCATGTCATTTATTATAATGGTAAAAAAGTAAAAACTAAAAATTTACCTTTACATTTACTATCATAAGTATTCTAAGGATTTATATATTATCTGTTGGTCCCTTGATAAACAACGGGAGTATTGTAGAGGGAGGTGAATACAATTCTCTTTAATTAACTTAATAGTTAAACACAATTTAGTATTCAAGCAAGTAAATTAAATAGAGTCAAAGGTAATTTTTCAACGATTATTCTTTATTGATTAAATCACAAAGAATTACAACTATCCTTGGCGGAATGATAGTTGGTTGATACAGATTTATCTAAGTATAGCTACAGAGTGTGTTCTAAGCTATTATACATTTTGGACTCTAAATAAACAAACCCACACCACTAGTTATTACAATAGTAGATACAACAATTTATAGTAGTCCTATTATCCATGTAATGGTTCTATTGTCCGCTGGTACATAGGATGTCTGTACTTGTGGGGACAACTGCATCAGAGAGCGTGATCTCCTCTTTCCTCTTTGGTAGCTATTTGCAGGAACACCCCAATTCGGTTTGGCACCACTATTTGTTTAAACAAATAGAATGTTGTGTTCCCTAGGCGTTGACAAAGTATAACACATGTCCGCACATGCGTTAAACTTCTACATTCCCATGTGGTCTTGTAAGGTCACTTATCAGCCACCGACGCGTGTCCTTTTCTGTTCAACTTTGTCTTTGACTTCTGTTGAATAGTATAATTGATGTAGACCACTCATGAAACCACTATGCTTGTAATAGAGCATATCTGTCTTGTGTAGTAAGCTGCATTCCAGCTGTGCTGGTTCTTCATTGCTGAGACACTTGATATTCTTGAATTGCTGGGTGCACATCCTATGCTGATTGAAGACTACTGTCTATCTTATTCTGGTAGACTAAGCAGCAAACTAAACACTCGACATAGCAATATCTACTGTCTATACATGAACAAACTTGTGCTGGCTGCACATAACATTTTAGTGCAAATAAATTATAGTTTTGTCATAATTAAATCTTTAATTATTTTGGGGACTCAAAAATCTTCCCCTATTTGATGATGACAAAACCTATGACATTAAGAAAAAACACTAAAGCCAGCACTAAGGGACTTAAAGAAAAATAGGCAGTAAATTTGTCCCTTTTGGTTTGTTTTGGGATCTTTTGTTGAGTTATCTATATCTTATAAAATGATATGATTTTGAAGATAAACTCATTTCATTTTCATTACAGCAGAGTATATATATACAGACATTTACAAAATAGTATAATGAAAAATGAAAATAACAAAAGATACAATTATATCACTAGAAGGCTATCTATCTTTATCTTTATCTTTATCTTTTTCATCTTCAGACAGCTCTATTTTCTTTCACTTTGAGGGCTGCCCAGGCTTCAGGAAACAAGTAAGGCACTTCAGCAGGGTCGAATACTGGAATCTGAGGAGGTAGAATGATGAGATCTCTTCTGTGTGGGCCTTCACCAGTAGTTTTCTTACCTTTAGTCTTTTGAGAAAGAACTTCTTCTACATTCACTACTGGTGCATTCCCATACTTTACTGCTTTGTTGAAGAGCTCTTGAATTTCAGGTTTCAGTGTATCTTTGATACCACTTTTACCTTTGCCAATAAAGTACTGCAGTATCTCCATCCATTCACTGAACCCTAAGGTTCTCAGTTCAGTGTAGTCTATTCTTTCCTGAACATTACCTTCCCTGCTGACAGAGAAAGCCCTTTTTGTGCCTTTGTGCACCTTGATGATCTTGCTTGCATTTGATCTTCTGGTTAGCACATCACCATATTTGCTCCTATAGTAATGATCAGATAATTCTATTGTTCGTTCAGTTTCTATAGGGGCAGTAGCAGGTGCTTTCTCAGCAGCTTCCAGTTCATCGAATGCTTTATCCTGTTCCTTAACAATGTCTTTAGCTAACTTGAGAGACTCATCCTCTTGTTTCCTATCAGCAGCCAACTTAGCTTCTTCTTCCTGAAGCCTTAGCCTCTCAGCATATTCAGCATCAGCATCCTCCCTTCTCTGCCTTTCAAGTTGAACACTTAACAAATAATCATTGGCAGTAATGTTGAGGGATTTTGCTGTAGCAATCAACTATCTGCCTTCATCAGTAGCCATGGCATCACAGTATTGCTTTAGATCCATGTCCAGCTGCAGAGCCTCATAAAAGAGAGCTTTCTCTGCATCAGTATGTAGCCGTTGACCACTGTTGTATAGATAAACACCAACTTTAATGCCGAATTCCAACACATTGATATAGAATTGCTGATCAAGTGGATGGTACAGCAATCTGATGTGGTGTATCCTTTCAGGTATAGCTGCTGCTCATTGTTCAAGCAGTTCTGGGACAGTGATCTCCAGCCTGTAAGCCTCTCTTTCATCTGGTTTCATCTTTCTTATATCTGGCTCACCCTGTGCAGCTGGATCATCTTCCCAAGTAGAGTGTTTATCATGAAGTTTTAGGGAAGAAGAAAGGTACATACGTGATTCTGCTGTGCCAGAAGAACCCACTGAATAAAAGTTAATACGTTCATCCAGTGTCCTGTCAAAGTAAGCAAGTGTCTGGGCAGGAATATGTGATTGAATAAATGTTGAATTCCCTCTGCCCTAGACTGTGAAGTTAGCAGCATCAACATAATCAGCATCTTTATTATCACCCAGCTCATCCACCTTTGTTGGGTCTTCATCTCTTGTTACACTCAGCCGCACACTTCTGGCTAGGTCTTTACTCACAGTACTCCTTGCTGTGTCTTCAGCACCAGCTGATTGATTAGTATCATCTGGCACAACTGCCACAGTATCTTCATCAGTTGCCTCAAATAAGGGTCCTTTCCTTAAGGGCTGATTTTCCCTAGGAGCAGATTTTACCCTTTATTTATCGATAGGCATGGGTTCAGCTGATGGTTCTTGTGTTGATACTGGTTCTTGTGGAGGCAGATAAGGAACAATTACTAAGTACTCCCCCTCAGCAGTAGACACATCAGTTTCTGTTGGTTCATCATCGTCATCAAGGTTGATGATATCTGCTGGCTGTGATTATGTAGCTGGCTGAGCAGTAGATGCAGATCGAGAGGATTGGCTAGTTTCTAATATAGCATCAAGCCACTTCATGAATACATCAGCTCTAACTCCTCCTGACTCAGTTGAAGCCAAGTAATCTTGCATCTCTTTAGGTGTCAACTTCTTAATTCTGTCTGCTCGCTCAGCATACAACTTTGCTTTCTTTCTATCATATTTCACCAAGAACTTAGCATTTATTTTCAAAGCAGCCCTTTTGTGTTCATCAATGCTAAGAAGTTCATCGTGAATTTCACGCTTTTCAGCAGTGAGGGGTCGTATATGCTCAATTTTATGTCGTTTCAGAGCAGCATATGCCTCAAATTTAACGTTGAAAGTAGCATCTAGTTCCTGCTGTCTCTTCTGATGCCTCTCTAGTTTTCTTTTCATTTTTCATTCAATAGTTTGAGAGAAATCAAAAGATTCAGCTATAGCCAATTCAGACACATCACTGGGCTTACTGCCAGAACTAATATCATCCATAGATGTGGCAGACATACTGGGTTGAGATTCACCAGCAGTCTTGACACCTGCTTTAGTATGAGAGTTGTTGGGCTTAGTGCTAGTACCTTGACCAGTACCATCACCATCATCATCACCGTCTCTCCTTTGCTGCTTAGGAGCCTTCTCATGCTCATGCTCCTCCTCAGTTTGTTTTCTCTTCTTATGCTTTTTAGATTTCTTCTCCCCCTACAGAATAAGCAAATCTGTTCCTGTCAGCATCAACAGGAGGTAGATGGGCACCAGGATCCACACCATATTGTCTGAGGCATAGGTTTGAAGATCGAACTTTATTCCTAGCAACACCCATTGCCATTTATTGGACGTCAACTCTAACATCAGCTTGAAGAGCAGCCATTCGTTGCATTACCTCCACCATTTGAACATAAGCTGAGGCAAGAATCATAGTAGCCATTTGCTGTTCCTGCGAATCCAATCTCTCTTTCAATACCCTATTTTACTCATTGAGAAAAAGAATTCTGCGATTAGCAGTGTGACGACCCAGAAATTTCCAACCAAATTTAAACTTTAATCTTTATATTATTCCGACACGATAAGCAAAGTTTGTTAAGTTAAATCTCAAGAATTTTAAACTGTGTTCATACATTCATTATAACCTCGACCAAATTCCGACGATTCACGAACCGTTATATATAAATAGATATGTATATGTATATATATATTATAACTTGAGAATATTAATAAAGTATTAAACGTATAATACTTTACACGAACGTATTTGTTTCAATATGATTTTTGACGAAATTAAAAAATATATATATTAAATGATTGAATTATCAGAAACATTGAATTATGATTACAAGTCTCTGTTGAGAGGTCCACTATGATTTGAGAAAATCTATTCCTCTTAACGATATTCAGAATAATTTGTAAAGCTATTTATAAATAAAAACAAAAAGTGTCAGTTACGAAAGTTAGACAAAAGTTAGTGGAGAATTGATTTCCATAATATTCTATTAATCTATTTTCAAACGTACAAAGACGTTTTCAGTTTAAAAAGAACTTTATTACTAAAACATATATAACTTTTATAAATATCTAGAATCATTTTTGACAACTCATTACTTAACCAGTATAATAAATATAACGATATTTATATTTTATTTCATTAAATATATATAACGATTTAAATTAATATTATATATATTATTACGCGTATTATACATACATAGTTTTTATACTTTTACTATAATTTAACTTTACCTTTACTTTACTTTTACTTTACTTTAACTTTAATAATTCACTTTGATAATTCATACTTTAATAATTCACTTTAATAATTCATACTTTAATAATTCACTTTAAAAATTCATACTTTAATAATTCACTTTAATAATTCATACTTTAATAATTCACTTTAATAATTCATACTTTAATAATTCACTTTAATAATACAAAAATCTATTATAAATAGAATTCAATAGGTTTCATTATTTCATAGAAACTTAAAAATATATTTCTCTAAACTCTCTCAATTGATATATATATATATATATATATATATATATATATATATATATATATATATATATATATATATATATATATATATATATATATATATATATATATATATATATATTCTTTGTATTATTATTAGTATACATAAAATAAAATATTACGACGGAGTGCTATCCGAGTGATTTCAAAATAATTTTTTTTGAATGAGTTGAAGCTAAGGAAATTATGGGTTATAGCTATGGAGGTGATGGGTATGGTTCATGGGTATGCTCGTGAGGTCAATCTAGTGTTTATCATCTCTGTTGCGTCTACGTACTTTCCTGCAATATTGAATCTCAATATTGATACGTTCGTGAATCCGAGGCCAACCTTGCACTTGTTAAATGACGTTATATGTATTTTTACTACGAAATACAGTATTGTGAGTTTCATTTGCTCCCTTTTATATATATTTTTGGGACTGAGAATGCATGCGCTGTTTTTATAAATGTTTTACGAAATAGGCACAAGTACTAAAACTAATTCTATGTGGGTTTAAACCAGAAATATACCCTTAGCTTGGTAACATTAAACTACTTGTCTATGTTCGGTAGGCGCGAATCCTAAAGATAGATCTATTGGGCCTGACAAACCCCATCCTGACTATGGGATGCTTTAGTACTTCGAGGTTATTTTAAACACACCTGACCTGGTGTACTTCAGAGGGTAAAACATGAACGTTAAGGCTTGTTACCGGGTGCCTACAACTTATAGAATACTTTTATACACTTGCGAGTGTACATATATTTATAAACGGAAATCTTGTGGTCTATTAATATATTGAAATGATTGTTATGATAAACCTATGAACTCACCAACCCATTTGGTTGACACTTTAAAGCATGTTTATTCTCAGGTATTAAAGAAATCTTCCACTGTGCATTAGCTCATTTTAAGGATATTACTTGGAGTCATTCATGGCATATTTTGAAAGACGTTGCATTCGAGTCATTGAGTTCATCAAGATTATTATTAAGCCAATTATAGTTGGATGTATTATGAAATGGTGTGCATGCCGTCAACTTTCATTGTAAAGAAAGTTTGTCTTTTAAAAAAGAATTCAATGTTTGTAAAATGTATCATATAGAGGTCAAATACCTCGCGATGTAATCAACTATTGTGAATCGTTTATAATGTATATGAACGGGTCCTTTCAGTTGGTATCAGAGCGGTGGTCTTAGCGAACCAGGTCTGCATTAGTGTGTCTAACTGATAGTCGTTAGGATGCATTAGTGAGTCTGGACTTCGACCGTGTCTGCATGTCAAAAGTTTTGCTCCTCATTTTTGTCGGAAATTACCTGCTTATCATTCTTAGTCTAGACACATCTTATTGCATTGATTGCATGAATAGTGTATAGACAAAATTCATATCTTAGCGTATCTGCTAATTCATATCTTAGCGTATATGTTACTCTAAACTTTGCCTGACATATTCCGTAAATTCCTCCGTAATCTACGAAACCTTTTGCTCTATATAATTAGAATACCACCCGATAGCCGGAAAATAATTTCATATCAAAAAATTCTTTATTCAATCGTACGAAATGGAATTCGTCATTAGTTCAAGTCCCTCGGATTCCGAAATGGAATCCCACTCAAGTTCCGAAAGCAGTGTGACCGGAATGGATCAACCAATTAGTCATCATCTATTCTGGATGAATTGGGGATGGGTTCGTAGCCTCCTTAATCATTGGAGACAAGAAGAAGGTGATCCCTTCCATCCACCACATTGCCCTCTTGGCGAAGAACCTGAAGCACTTACCGACGAACCTATCCGAAACACCATTTTCTTTCTTATTTCTAGAGTATCTCATCACGATTACATACTACACCAAATTCTAGATTTTATTTATCCGCTCGTCCGAACCGACAATCACCCCGGTGTAATAGAAGAAGTCAACGAGCTTCGCGCTCGGGTAGTGGCTTTGGAGAATATGGTGCAAAGGTTACAAACACCAGCAGCAGCACTAGCAGCATAAACAGTACCACTATCAGCAACACCAACAGTACCATCACCACCACCAACAACAACATCCACATCCCACACCGCAACATCACAATCTGTATCTCAAACATCAACGTCATACGCCCTGTAAATATCCAGGAATATCAACAACAACATACGATGAAGTATTAATTCATAAACTTCATTGAAGAGATATCTCTGCGGCAGTTATGTAATCTCCAAAATCTTAGAGATTATTTAATTCTGATCGTAAATTGGATGAGTGAACGGAGATGGTAGAGTAGAAACTTTGATCGAAAATGGTGTACCATTTACAAGCTAGAATTGTTTTACCAACAGCATCAACAGGACCGTAGCATCATCAACACAGTCAGTGCCGTCAGTATCGTCAGAATCAACAGCACCTGTAACATCACAAACTCTGTCAGTTCAAGAATCATTGTGGACATCATTACGAATCAATAACAAATATATTGTATCAACGATTTATGAAGTATTAACTCATTTCCAATCGAAAGATTTATATGTATATTTTATATGTATAAATTTTTAAACCATAATAAATCTTCCCGTACTAAGCTATTATGTGTGAATCTTAACTACTCAGTTAATTTATATTACAAATATTACAACTTAACCATCGTTAATTACAATCTCTGTCTCAATTCAATAAAAATCCAATTCATAATAAATCAAGTGTATTATTCGAATATATGTTTGATTTTACACTTTCATCATCGATGTACTCGAAACTTTTCAAATAACATCATTCGTACCTTGCGAAGTTCACAAGAATTTTACGAAAACCAACAAATAACAAAGTAATGATTCATAATTTCAATATTATTGAAGAAATACTTATGCAATTTATAAAGTTTTAGGGATTACTCAAATCTAGTTCCAACCGTAAAACAAATGAGTTTAATTTAATATTAACTCATTAAATCTATATTACATCTAAAGAAAATATACACACATATTTTCATAAAGACTGTAATAAACTTCTTTTGTACAAAATATTAATTGTGAAATTTTTTATTAACGGGTAGGTAATACCCGAGAGATATATAAATTCACAATTAATATATTACATTTTTCGAAACTGATTCAGCAATCATCAACTATACTCCCTACTTTCACAACAATATCTATTCTTTCATATAAATCAAAACAATCATACTCATTCAAATTCAATTACATATTCTGATTTTGAAATCGCATAATTCAATTCAAAATATAACCAGTATCATCACTCTTAGATTCCTATATCTTTCAAAGCTATACTTTGATTTCAAAACTGTGTTAGAACATCATATGTATTAACGATTACAATATGTGCTCAAACCCTTCAAAATTCCTGAAGACACTTCAACTAAGGAACAATCGAGTTGATGATCCAACCACATGTTACCCACAGTTATACACCTGAAAAACTCTCAAAACCCAAGTCATAGTTCGACACGTATCCGTGTTAGACCCTTTGGCATTTACTAGCTAAAATAACTTTTCAATTCTGTTTCAAAATAGACAGTTTTGTCACAGCTCCAGCAAGTCAACTTCGACTTCTCAATCAAAACAGTCTTATTATAACCTCGATAGATACGTTTCCCTTTCGCCAACGTTACCGGGGAATCGTTTATATTCACCACATTAGCAATAAACTTACCAACGACTTCACTGATCTTTGACTTTCCAAAAAAAAAAAAATCATTATAATTATCGAAACCCTATCATATACTCATTCGTACCTTATAACAAGAATTGCCATACCAATTATTGAGAATCACCAATCAGTATTTTGAAACCTCACAGCATGTCTACATCAACAATTACATATACACACAACGTCTACCTCCAAGACTTACATTCTTTGAATGAGAAATTTCTGAAAAACACCCTAAACTACGAACCAGTTCTCAAAATTTTGAAAAATGCTGATGAAGCAGCAAAAACTGTAAACGACCTTAACAGTAAAAAGTTGGATGATAAAGGATAGTATATTGGCAAAGCTCAGAAAAAGAGAAGCTTTGGAACTGGAAAACGGATTGAGCAAAGTATGAAGGAGGCTGTGGACAAATCACAAAGGCTGAACCTGCCTTCAAAGAATCCAAATAATTCAGTACTTGCTGAAGTCATTAACAAATACCTTGCTCCTGACTCTAAACCCCTGCGGACAATAACCTTCTGAAGTCATTAACGAATACCTTGCTCCTGACTCTAAACCCCTGCAGACAATATCCTTCATCATCCTCTGATATTAGACATTCTAAGATATCATCGTATCTTTCATTATAAATATCATCCATACTTCTGAAGATATTTTTATAATTATTCTTATCTGAAATCATTTACCTCTTCGCGCTATCTATATTATATCATAAAAGAAACTATTTTAGTTTCTAAATTCTGAAACATTCGAGTTTAAAATAGGAATATTCTTGAAGAAGTGTTGGGAGCTGAAGCATGAGTTAGTATAATATAATGACACTTGATCAACGTGATTATATTACAGTAATTCATGCTGAGTTTCTAAATGGAAAATGATGATTCACAGATCATAACGTCATCATGTGCTATGTTACACGACTCTTGTATTCTCTTTGATCTCTAAATATCAAGAAAATATTTCTTGATGATTCGGCCTTTTCCGAGGTATTCTGGTAATTTGACAAGTCAAGATCATGCCATTACAATTTCCTTCCTAGAACATTAATAATGTTCATTCCGAAATTTATATCTGCGAATTCTGGACCATTACAAGCGGTGCTTAATCGCAAGAAGAAGAAACGAAAGGACAAAGCTCCGAACTAGAAATGGGAGTATAAATCATAGCAAATAGAAGAGAGCATTAACTGTGGATGACAATGATTATAGAAGAAGCAAGGACTTTGAAATATAAGGTAAGATATAAAACCCAACAACAACCCAGAAATCACAAACCGTATACATCAATACATATAGCAATATAAAGACACGGGAGAACTAAAAACACTATAAAACTAAGAGTATAGTAGAAGTAAATAGATTCTTCCGGAGGTAGATGAAAGAGAAGAGCGACAGATTTGAAAGTGAGGAGTATATCAAGAATCAGCACTAGATGAAGCATATTGACAAATACTTTAAAATATGAGTTGAGAAGGTGTGAGTTGTAAGAAAACAAATGAGGTGGATTTATAGTGAAATATCCGACCGAGAAATCAAAATGGATTATCGCATTAATTCGAAGAGGATCATAATTTTATTAATCGCCGAATAATCAAATCCAATATAGATTACAAAGATTTTCTTTTCGGAGATCAATCGTGATGACGTCAAAAGATACGACGAATCACTATTATCTTATTTCATTCATTTACGATAACTTCACTCACACGCTTCGAGTAATCGAATTATTTTATCCATTCTTCTTGAACATGATAAAACTCTATAATCGTTATAATAACATTCTCATTGTTAGTCATGACGACCTCTATTAAATTTCGGGGACAAAATTTCTTTAACGGGTAGGTACTGTGACGACCCAGAAATTTCCAACCAAATTTAAACTTTAATCTTTATATTATTCCGACACGATAAGCAAAGTTTGTTAAGTTAAATCTCAAGAATTTTAAACTGTGTTCATACATTCATTATAACCTCGACCAAATTCCGACGATTCACGAACCGTTATATATAAATAGATATGTATATGTATATATATATATATATTATAACTTGAGAATATTAATAAAGTATTAAACGTATAATACTTTACACTAACGTATTTGTTTCAATATGATTTTCGACAAAATTAAAAAATATATATATATTAAATGATTGAATTATCAGAAACATTGAATTATGATTACAAGTCTCTGTTGAGAGGTCCACTATGATTTGACAAAATCTATTCCTCTTAACGATATTCAGAATAATTTGTAAAGCTATTTATAAATAAAAACAAAAAGTGTCATTTACGAAAGTTAGACAAAAGTTAGTGGAGAATTGATTTTCATAATATTCTATTAATCTATTTTCAAACGTACAAAGACGTTTTCAGTTTAAAAAGAACTTTATTATTAAAACGTATATAACTTTTATAAATATCTAGAATCACTTTTGACAACTCATTACTTAACCAGTATAATAAATATAACGATATTTATATTTTATTTCATTAAATATATATAACGATTTAAATTAATATTATATATATTTATACGCGTATTATACATACATAGTTTTTATACTTTTACTATACTTTAACTTTACCTTTACTTTACTTTTACTTTACTTTAACTTTAATAATTCACTTTGATAATTCATACTTTAATAATTCACTTTAATAATTCATACTTTAATAATTCACTTCAAAAATTCATACTTTAATAATTCACTTTAATAATTCATACTTTAATAATTCACTTTAATAATTCATACTTTAATAATTCACTTTAATAATACAAAAATCTATTATAAATAGAATTCAATAGGTTTCATTATTTCATAGAAACTTGAAAATATATTTCTCTAAACTCTCTCAATCGATTTATATATATATATATATATATATATATATATATATATATATATATATATATATATATATATATATATATATATATATATATATATATATATATATATATATATATATATATATATATATATATATATATTTTTGCTCTGTATTATTATTAGTATACATAAAATAAAATATTACGACGGAGTGCTATCCGAGTGATTTCAAAATAGTTTTTTTTGAATGAGTCGAAGCTAAGGAAATTATGGGTTATAGCTATGGAGGTGATGGGTATGGTTCATGGGTATGCTCGTGAGGTCAATCTAGTGTTTATCATCTCCGTTGCGTCTACGTACTTTCTTGCAATATTGAATCTCAATATTGATACATTCGTGAATCCGAGGCTAACCTTGCACTTGTTAAATGACGTTATATATATTTTTACTACGAAATACAGTATTGTGAGTTTCATTTGCTCCCTTTTATATATATTTTTGGGACTGAGAATACATGCGATGTTTTTATAAATGTTTTACGAAATAGGGACAAGTACTAAAACTAATTCTACGTGGGTTTAAACCAGAAATATACCCTTAGCTTGGTAACATTAAACTACTTGTCTATGTACGGTAGGCGCGAATCCTAAAGATAGATCTATTGGGCCTGACAAACCCCATCCTGACTATGAGATGCTTTAGTACTTAGAGGTTATTTTAAACACACCTGATCTGGTGTACTTCAGAGGGTAAAACATGAACGTTAAGGCTTGTTACCGGGTGCCTACAACTTATAGAATACTTTTATACACTTGCGAGTGTACATATATTTATAAACGGAAATCTTGTGGTCTATTAATATATTGAAATGATTGTTATGATAAACCTATGAACTCACCAACCCCTTTGGTTGACACTTTAAAGCATGTTTATTCTCAGGTATTAAAGAAATCTTCCGCTGTGCATTAGCTCATTTTAAGGATATTACTTGGAGTCATTCATGGCATATTTTGAAAGACGTTGCATTCGAGTCATTGAGTGAAGGTATTTCGTATGCCCGAGAGACATATTAAATTAATGTGGCTGGTATGTTATGATCCAAGTCGGGTCATACCCAATAACAAACTTACCGACACCTTAAAACGTATTTAGTCTTGACGTTTGGGTCATTAAATAAATACGCGACACTTGGACTTTAGAAAATCGGTTTTCTAAAATATGATCACTTGAGATAAATTATTTGGATAATTTATATATAATTGTTTATAGGTTTAAATGATTATGTTGTGTTATATTTTATAAACACTTGTTTATAAAATGTGAAAGTAACAAAATAAATACATGTTTATATATGTATCAAGTTTATATATATATATATAACATTATTATTTTATAAAATGAGTGTGCAGAATTTTTGGTCTTCAAGACAACATCCCATGCTCATTTGTTACTTCCAACACACACACAACTTTAGTGGTGCATGCTATTTACTTGAACCAAAGCTTGACCACTTCTCTCAAGAGTTTTTCCACATTTTGAACTTGAAAATTCTGCACAAAACCTCTCATTTCTGCTGCTGAATGCCGTGGCTATTGGGAGCCAAAAGGAGGTTCAAAGTTTGGTTTTTGTAAGGCTAATTCAAGTGTTAAGAAATCCTAACCTAAGTACAAGGTGTTGGTTATAAGTTTGGGGTATAACTACTTGAGGTTTCATAGTTTTGGAGCTCCATTCATCATCATCTTCATCATCATCTATCAACAAGCTAGGAGAAGGTATAAACACTTTCTTACTTGTAGTTTGTAAGCATATTTCATAACTTGATCCTAATTGGGTTTTAACTTTAATTGGTTAAAGATATACAAGTTTTAAATGGTAATACTTACTTGCTTCCGCTTTAATTTGTTTCCTAAAATGTATTAAGTATTCTGAAACTTGTTAAAACCCAACAATGGTATCTAGAGCCGAAGTTGTTGAAATATGCTTCGAGATGGTTATTAAACCCACTATAATTTTGCATTCTATGAACATGCATGAAGTAGAATGTAAAAATTTTCGGTTTTGGGTGGTTGTCATTTTGGCCAAAATCACTTGTGATTCTGCATTCTGTACTGCCAATCACTTGTGATTCTGTACTGCAAATCACTTGTGATTCTGTGTTGCCGATCACTTGTGATTCTGTATTGCCGATCACTTGTGATTCTGTGTTGCAGATCACTTGTGATTCTGTGTTTCCAATCACTTGTGATTCTGTATTGCCTATCACTTATGTTGATGATGTTCACAATCTAAGCCTTGACCTTGTGTTTGGTTGCATGCATGGTTGATTGATATTTATTCAATTGGTTTGTAATAATATTTATTCATTTGGCATGTAATAATTCATTTGGTTATGTAATTTATTTTATATTTGGTATGTAAAATAGATTAGGTTGTAATTTCATTTTTTAGACAAAATGTATTAGGATATATTTTGTAAAATGATGAAGAATGATGAAGACTTGAAGAACACATGAAGAAGCATTTGGATGCAAGGTTAAGTGGGAGATTTGAAATCTCCTACTTTGTGTTATAACCCCTTATCCGGTGGCATTTGTTTTCGGCTAAACAAATGTCTACCAAAATGGCTTGATTGTGAACATATTTGTTTTGCATGCATGGTTGTTTATTGTATGATTGTGGATTGTATGGTTGTTTGCTACAAGTTTATCACACAAGTTAACAACAAGCAAAATGGCAATTTAATTGGTTAAATTATACATTAATTAACGACATGCAAAACGTCAATTTAAATGGTTAAATTAAAAATGGCTAAAAGGACATTAATAAACGGTTATTAAGATCATGATTAGGATCATATATATAAAATGGTTTATAGACATGAAATTGGCTTTTCAAAATGAACTATACACCAAATGCAAGTTGGTGTATGGCAAATGTTTTCTTAAACTAGAATTTATGAAAACTTAAAATCCCTTAACTAAAACAAGGTAAACAAGTTAAACGCCATCCTTTTGTGGAAACACTTAGACGTATTAGGAAACTCTTGATGGGATAAAGGTCACCTAACCGTCATGAGCGAACTAATATGAATAAGGTACACTTCGCATACATGTGGGATAAAGGTCACCTAACCACTTGTATGTTAAGTCTACATGTTTACACAAGTAGGACGACTTGATTTGGGAATCATGAACTTAGGGTCACCGAAGCATGATAAAAAAATAGGCGTTGATGGGATAAATATGCCATGCAAAAGGATTGCATGATCCCATAACTTAGAAGTTGCAAAAGGATTGCAATTGTCACATAAATGACTACCTAGCTAAATCAAATAACGGGATAAAGGTCACCTAACCGAAATTTGATTTACCGTTGGATTCTAAGATTTAATAAAACAATTAAAAATAAAAGGGTATTGTTTATTAAATTTAAAATCGATACTTAAAAGGACTTTGTTAAATTTTGTAGATGGCCGCAAATAACAACAACATGCAAAATGCACCACTTAACCTAAACAACCTATCATTAAGGTCTCTCCTCGAGAAAGACAAACTCAACCATACGAACTTTATGGATTGGTTCCGTAATCTTAGGATTGTCCTCAAACTTGAGGACAAAGCGTATGTGTTGGAGGACCCTATTCCCGACCAACCGGATGAGGAAGATATAGAGGGCATGGCTTATTATGACAAATATTGCGCCGATTCGGTGCAAGTCGCTTGTCTAATGCTTGGGACTATGATACCCGAACTCCAAAAGGATTTCGAACATCATAGTGCATATGACATGATTACGCAATTGAAGGAGATGTTCCTTCAACAAGCACGTGTCGAGCGCTTCGAAACGGTTCGAGCGCTACATGCATGTCGTATGGATGACACCCAATCCGTCTCCTCTTATGTCCTCAAAATGAAGAGCCTTATTGATCGTGCTAACCGTCTTAACCTAAACATATCAAATGAGTTAGCCACCGATCTTATCCTTAATTCCCTATCAAAAAGGTTTGATCAATTTGTAATTAATTACAATATGAATGGGATGGATAAGAGCATAGGTGAGCTTCACGGTATGCTTAGAACGGCGGAAACTAGCATGGGTAAAAGGGCTTTACCCGTGTTAGCAATCGATCAAGGTGGGTCCAAAAGTAAGACCTCTAAGCCAAAGGTGGCTAAGAGAAAAAGAACCGCCTATCAAGGCAAAGGGAAAGGGAAGATGGTTACCCCAACCATCACAAAGGCTAAGAAGCAAAAGGTAGCCGAGAAGGCAAACCCCAAGGAAGACCCATGTTTCGGTTGCGGTGAGATGGGTCATTGGAAACGAAACTGTCCGGTCTACCTTAAGGAGTTGAAGGACAAGAGGGATGCAGGGCAAACCTCAGGTAATATATATATGGTATATATAGAGCTAAGTATTACTTCCTCTAATACATGGGTATTAGACACTGGATGTGGAACTCATATTTGCAATTCTTTGCAGGGGTTCAAAAGAAGTGATCATAAGGCGGGAACATCAAGTCTCTATATGGGCAATGGTGCAAAGGTGCATGTTAAAGCTCAAGGAGATTTTATTTTGAAGCTTCCAAGCGGATTGGAACTTATTTTAGAAAATGTTTTGTATGCTCCGGATTTGTGTAGAAACATTATTTCTATTTCTCGCTTAAAACAATGTGGTTACATTGTTAATTTTATTGATGATGATATTCATGTTTCTAAAGATAATGTATTCTATTTCAAGGCTTCGCCTTCAAATGGAATTTATGAATTGGTTCATGATGATACATCATCTAGTAGCTCAATGTACCATACAAGCACCAAGAAACTCAAAAGGGATTTGAGTGATTCCTACTTATGGCATTGTCGCCTTGGTCACATAAACAAGAACCGAATACATACACTTCAAAAGAATGGACTTTTGAAATCAAATGAAATGGATTCGTTTAAAGTATGTGAATCTTGTTTACAAGGCAAGATGACTAAAGCACCTTTCAAAGGGACCTATGAAAGGGCTAAAGATTTATTGGGATTAATACATTCGGATGTATGTGGACCCTTTAAACCCATGACTAGGAAAGGTGAAAGATACTTTGTTACTTTTATTGATGACTTTAGTCGTTTCGGATATGTCTACTTATTAAGACACAAGGACGAAATGTTTGAAGCATTCAAAGAATATCAAAATGAAGTACAAAATCAACTCAATAAGACAATTAAGGTACTACGTACCGATAGAGGAGGTGAATACCTAAGCGATGCCTTCCAAGATCATCTTAGGAGTTGTGGGATTATCTCACAACTTACTCCACCCGGAACACCCCAACTCAATGGAGTTTCCGAAAGGAGGAACCGAACCCTATTGGATATGGTTCGATCTATGATGGCAAGAAGCTCGTTGCCTCTATCATTTTGGGGTTATTGTCTAAGCTCCGCGGCTCGTATTTTAAATATGGCCCCAACCAAGAAAGTGGAACGAACTCCTCATGAGATGTGGTTTGGAAAACCTCCTTCTCTATCATACTTAAAGGTATGGGGATGTGAAGCTTATCCTAAGCGTTACGTCCCTAATAAGTTGAATGCTCAATCCACGAAGTGTATCTTCATAGGATATCCCAAGGATGATATGGGATACTATTTCTATGATCCATACGAGCAGAATGTATTTGTTGCTCGAAAGGCGGAATTCCTTGAAACTAAGTTCCTAATGGAAGGAAATAGTGAAAGGAAGATAGATCTTGAAGAGGTTCAAGATCAAGTAGATGATACACAATTGGTTGACACTAGCACTCAACATGAAAATGTTGATAGTGATCAAATGAATGATCAAAATACACAAGGCATTCGTAGATCTGGTAGGGTTAGCAATCCTCCTGAGAGATATGGGTTTCTCATAGATGGTTGCTATACGGTTGATTTGGATGAACCGACAAACTACGAAGATGCTTTATCAAGGATCGATAAAGATAAATGGCAGGAAGCCATGAACGCCGAGATGCAATCCATGTATGAAAACCAAGTTTGGGAACTTGTTGTGCAACCTCCTAGCTCCAAGCTAGTTGATTGCAAATGGCTTTTCAAGAAGAAAACCGACATACATGGAAACTTGGATACATATAAAGCTAGACTTGTTGCAAAAGGTTTCACTCAAACTCAAGGGGTTGATTATGATGAAACTTTCTCGCCTGTGGCAATGCTAAAGTCTATTAGGATATTATTTGCCATTGCTGCTCACTACGACTATGAAATATGGCAAATGGATGTCAAAACCGCTTTCCTAAATGGATATCTTATGGAAGATGTCTATATGGTCCAGCCTGAAGGTTTTGTTGATCCAAAATATCCTAAAAGTGTATGCAAGTTAAAGAAGTCAATCTACGGATTGAAACAAGCATCTAGAATGTGGAATCATCGTTTTAATGAGGAAGCCAAGAAATTTGGCTTCATTAAAAATGGTGATGAAGCTTGTGTGTACAAGAAGGCTAGTGGGAGCTCTATAATGTTCCTTGTGCTATATGTGGATGATATATTATTATTTGGGAATGATATTACCACAATGCAAGGAGTCAAAACTTGGCTAAAGAGTTGCTTCTCCATTAAGGATCTTGGAGACGCACAATACATATTGGGGATAGGGATCTATAGGAATAGATCCAAGAGATTGATAGGTTTAAGTCAAAGTACATACATTGATAAAATCTTGAAAAGGTTCAAGATGGAAAACTCTAAGAAAGGTTTGGTACCTATTCAAAGAGGAACCATTCTCAGTTCATCTCAGTGTCCTACCACAAAAGATGAACAAGAAAGAATGAAGAAAGTCCCATACGCATCTGCTATTGGGTCTATCATGTATGCAATGATATGTACTAGACCGGATGTGTCATGCGCTCTAAGCTTGACAAGTAGATACCAGAACAACCCAGGAAATAGTCATTGGATTGCTGTTAAAAGTATATTGAAATACCTTAGGAGAACTAAGGATATGTTTCTAATATATGGGTCTGGTGAGGAGGAACTCGCCGTAAAAGGTTACGTGGACGCGAGTTTCCAAACTGATCGAGATGACTCTCGATCACAATCCGGTTATGTCTTCATGTTAAATGGTGGTGCGGTCTCTTGGAAGAGTTCGAAACAGGAGGTTGTTGCGTTATCCACTACAGAGTCAGAGTACATTGCCGCCTCACTGGCAGCTCAGGAAGCTGCATGGATGAAGAAATTCATAGACGACTTAGGAGTGGTCCCTTCCATTCAGGACCCTCTTGAGATCTTTTGTGACAACGAGGGTGTGATTGCTCAAATCAAGGAACCTCGTGCCCATCAAAAGACTCGTCACATTGAGCGGAGATTCAACTACATAAGGGATGAAGTTGAAAAAGGAAAGATATGTATTCGCAAAGTTCACACAGATCATAATGTTGCGGATCCACTCACGAAGCTTTTACATGGGCCAAAACATGAGGGACATGTTTGTGCATTAGGGCTTCGATATTCTAGTGATTGGATATGATCTATTTTATGTATTGTACCGGAACGAAATTATTCAAACTCATTAATATAACTATGGTGTTAATTTATCTGAGTTATGTTCCTATTTTGCATATTTCATCCATGAATAAGCAATTATTCTAAATTTCCATAGTCGATCACATTTGTGGGAACAAGTGTGAGGTTCAGACTATTATGAACTCGGATTGGTATACATTCATAGGTTGAATGTGGGGCAAGGATGCAACCAAGGTTCATAGATATTTGTGGGAAACAAATATTGGAAGACCCGCTCTCAAGAATTACTGTATAGAGCCTTTGTGGTTGATCACATGTAATCTTGAGTAAAGGCGAATATCATTGTATCCTCTGACCTGAGATACATATTGGGTTCAGATATTCACCAAGTACTGTGCCTTGATTCTTTCCTTCGCTATTCTGAAACATGGTAGTACATAAGGAAGAACTCAGGTATATTACAAAGTGTATATCTAGGACGTATGTAGTCAAGATGGAATTTGTCCCTCTTATTAGTTGAGAGTCAGATGTCTAAGGCCTGAAAAGTTAAATCTATAAGAGAGTGATCACTCTGTATCTCCTGGATTTGACATGACATCTAGGATGAAAGGATATTATGAAAGATTCACCTATTCATATTCGAGATGGGACTCGAAAGGGATGATGTTATTGAATGGCACAAAGTCATAACATATTGGGGGTGATGGACGGTCGTTAGGTGGTATCCATCACTTGCATTAATTTCTTATGTTTCTCGTGCAAGTGGGAGATTGAAGGTATTTCGTATGCCCGAGAGACATATTAAATTAATGTGGCTGGTATGTTATGATCCAAGTCGGGTCATACCCAATAACAAACTTACCGACACCTTAAAACGTATTTAGTCTTGACGTTTGGGTCATTAAATAAATACGCGACACTTGGACTTTAGAAAATCGGTTTTCTAAAATATGATCACTTGAGATAAATTATTTGGATAATTTATATATAATTGTTTATAGGTTTAAATGATTATGTTGTGTTATATTTTATAAACACTTGTTTATAAAATGTGAAAGTAACAAAATAAATACATGTTTATATATGTATCAAGTTTATATATATATATATATAACATTATTATTTTATAAAATGAGTGTGCAGAATTTTTGGTCTTCAAGACAACATCCCATGCTCATTTGTTACTTCCAACACACACACAACTTTAGTGGTGCATGCTATTTACTTGAACCAAAGCTTGACCACTTCTCTCAAGAGTTTTTCCACATTTTGAACTTGAAAATTCTGCACAAAACCTCTCATTTCTGCTGCTGAATGCCGTGGCTATTGGGAGCCAAAAGGAGGTTCAAAGTTTGGTTTTTGTAAGGCTAATTCAAGTGTTAAGAAATCCTAACCTAAGTACAAGGTGTTGGTTATAAGTTTGGGGTATAACTACTTGAGGTTTCATAGTTTTGGAGCTCCATTCATCATCATCTTCATCATCATCTATCAACAAGCTAGGAGAAGGTATAAACACTTTCTTACTTGTAGTTTGTAAGCATATTTCATAACTTGATCCTAATTGGGTTTTAACTTTAATTGGTTAAAGATATACAAGTTTTAAATGGTAATACTTACTTGCTTCCGCTTTAATTTGTTTCCTAAAATGTATTAAGTATTCTGAAACTTGTTAAAACCCAACATTGAGTTCATCAAGATTATTATTAAGCCAATTATAGTTGGATGTATTATGAAATGGTGTGCATGCCGTCAACTTTCGTTGTAAAGAAAGTTTGTCTTTTAAAAAAGAATGCAATGTTTGTAAAATGTATCATATAGAGGTCAAATACCTCGCGATGTAATCAACTATTGTGAATCGTTTATAATGTATATGAACGGGTCCTTTTAAGCAGCATCTAAATCAGCTTGAAGACGGGCAATATGATCAGCATACTCATTATGAGAGATGATTCGCCTCTGAAGATCCTCGTCCTCTTCATGGTGTTTGACAATGGCTTCCACCGCTAGATCAGCAAAAGCACACACTTGTTTGAGCTGGGCTTCAATAGTTAAAGTTGTAACCTCCCCAGCTCTGCGAATTACTTCAGTCATGCGATCAGTAAGAGTTTGGCGGATGGATCGCTGGATGTCAGGTGTGATTCTGGCGACAGTACGATAAACATCCAGAGTAGAAATAGCAGCCACCTCAGTAGGATCAAAACTACTGGTTGAGGGGCGATCACTAGCAGTGACAATAAGATTACCTCCGTGGGGTGGTGGAGGTGGAAGGTCAGAATCTGACTCATCACCATGATCACCATCATTTTTATCTGCACCTGAAGGTTTAGAACCACTGGTATCCTTATCAGTATCATTATCAGCATTATCATTAAGATCCACTAGTGTGTCTTTAGAACCAGCCACATTATCATGAGTGACTGGCTCGTCCTTACCAGTACCTTTATCAGCATCACCATCAGATGAAGAAGACGATAAGGAAGAAGCTGACGAATCATAAGGTACTGGTGAATTAGGAACATTCTGCATAACATACTTTTTAGTGACAGGATCGATGATGAACTTGAGAGGCCTCCATGTACCAGGTCATGGAGAAGCAGCTGGAGCCATACCAAAATAGTGATAGTATGGCTGCTCATTAATCTGTTGGAGAGTAGCCAGCCTCTCATATACTTCTTTACGTGCTGGGCGATCAAGCTGAGATAGTAGTTCAGTCAGCTCCTCTCTGGGTAGTTTGCTGGCTGATACCAAAGCCCTTTGAGGATCAATCATCAGCTGATCCACCAGCAAGGCAATCTTGGGAGTAATAGAGGCTCCCCTGTAGATGAAGTTAGGCACAACTTCATTAGGATCTGGTACTTGGCACACATATGGTTTCTTCTCAGTAGAAATAGAAGCCTGAGTAGAATCAGCTGTTTCAGTGGCAGAGGTACCAGGATCCAAAGTAGGTTCCGTAGAACCAGTGACATGTGCAGAATAGGCAGCATTTGCTGCGATAAGCTCATCAGTAAGCACCATGCCATCCTGGTCATCACCTGTAGTAATTTCCTCAGTAGAAGCAGTTGGAGGAGTAACAGTAGTAGTGCCAGCAATATCAAAATCAAGAACCTCCTTAACAATGTTATCAATAACCTTTTCGAGTACAGGAGGAGGTTCCATTATCATCTCATCAACCACTTCTGAATCAGTGGTTGAAGTAGCAATACCGGAGACAGTAGGAGGAGTAGCAGAGATATCAGCAGTAGCTAGCTCCTCATTAACAGTAAGATCAGTGGACCTAGCAGCCACAATGTCTCCAGTAGAGCCAGCAACAGTAGAGGCAACAACATTAGTATCAACACCACCAGTAGACAAATCAGTAGCACCAACACCAGTAGCAGAAATAGAGAGCTCATCAGTAGAAACAATAACATCCTTTTCTTGCTCCCCCTCTGCCTGTTCATCTACTCTGCTAAGAACTAAAATAAGAGAACATTTTATGTTAACAACTGTAGAACCAAATAAATTTGACTCAACAATTGCATCTGTTGTTTGTCTCTTGGGAGGTGATTTAGTCAGCTCTTCGATTGAGATAGAGTTAGGTGTCTGTAAGTGTAGCTGTGACTCTGCTGACTCATTATCAACACATGTTGACCCAGATAGTGTAAGAGTTCTGGCTGGTAATGATGTAGGAGTGAGACTCTTAGCATGATCTAAGTAATATTTAGGCTGTGCAGTAGCCTGATCTGATTCAACACGATGAGGAACCAGCTCAAGATTGCTTTGGGGGTCAGTTATGTTCTCTGCTGGTTGTACTGTCAGCAGAGGATATTTCATGAAGTATAATTTTGAAAAATGTGGAAGTGCCTGGTTAGAAAAGTATGGGTTGCTACTCTTCTTAACACTAGTTTTAAAACCAGTCAGCTTGGGAGCTAAGGTTGTGCCTTTAACTCCACTTTCATTTTTCAAGTCAGCAGTTAAAATATTTTTAATTAAGTTAGAGATTTTTGCTGTTTGGTCTAGAGATGCACCAGGTTCCATATCAGCTTTCTTTTCAGAAGCAGCAGTTGAGACTGGGGCAATCCCTCATGTGGTGTGCTTGGAGTCAGCTTTAGCTCGTTTAGATTTTCCTATTACTAAGAAATAGATAAGCAACGGATTCCAATACTAGAAGTGGGTAGTCAGTATATAAGACTAGGGATGTTCTTTATTATCAGAGAGCACTAGATTCTTATACAACTACTGCTTTAGCAGTATGTGAGACGGTGGCTGTACTAGTTGTGGTAGCTGGCTTCTTCCTTTTAATAGCTGGCTTACGCTGAGGTCCCTCCCCCTCAGCTAGTGCAACACCAGAGGCAGTCGATTGGGCAACTCCACCTTGAGCAGCTAGATACTCAAGCATTGTTGGCGTCAAGACACCATATGGAGCAGTTCATTTATCCTTTGGCATCCCCCTTACTTTAGAGGCAGGTCAAATGATTCATCAGTAATCTGCTGGTAAGCTTCACCCAGCTCATTTTCAAAAACCAGGCTCAAGAACCTTGAAAAGGGGATTAAGTGTGTTCGTTTGGGTGCAAGCACCATTTCCCTTAACCTGAGGTAGATCTCAACTGTGTAGTCAATGTTCCTGTTGAACAGCAAACCATGAACAATTTTGAGCTCAAAGTCTGAGCATTGATCGAAACTGCCGGACTTTTGGCTGATACACTGGGTCAGCAGTTCGAAAAAGTAATACCAAAGTGGTGGCATGTTCTTCCTTAGTGGCGTATGAGCGATTGGACCAGCATATCCAATTGTCTCCAGCACTTCCCTCCTGAAATCATCGCTCGTCGGTGAATTAATAAATGGACCACCGGGTAATTGAAGGGCACAACGAAGGGCATCAATAGTGATCAAGCAGTTAGGGTTTTAGTCACCATGTCACGAATACATGGGGCATTTTGTTGAGTGGTGGCCATGGTGGCAGTATACTTGAATCTGGCTAAGCAGGCTGGATATAGATGAGAAGGAATACCGGTAATTGATCTTGCGGGCATTGCTTGATATATTCGATCAAAGCCTCATAGCCTATGTTGGCTTTAGACTTGGGAATAGAAAAAGTGTGTGCTGCATTGCCTATGGATAGGTGAATAAGTGCATGATCTGGTGCATTAGCAGCCCTGATCAGGTTGGGGTGAAGATTGAACAGTAGACCCTGTACAACTTGTTCCTCTATGACTGGTGGAGTTTGCTATTCTGGTTGTTGTTGCTGTTGTTGTTGTTCCTCCGGTTGGTTCTCCATAGGTGGTGATTGTGGATGTTGTTGTTCTTGGTCTACCATTGATGAAATCGTTGAAGATGAATGTATGAAAGATTTGAAGATTTGTGAATTTAGAGAGAAGAATGTGTTTTGGAAAGGTAAATCAAAGAGTTAATAATCGAAGGTTATTATGTTTAATGGATTGCCTTATTTAGCCTTTCGGATTGGTGGAAAAAGTGCAGGAGAGAGAAAGTGGCAACTGTGATTTGCAGGCGCGTGGGCAGGTGTGACAGACTGGTACATTTTTGAGGGGACACAGACTGTTGACATGACGTTTAATCAGCTTGAACACTCATACCTCCCATTAAGCATTAAATGCAGCATGTTTCAATTCAAAATGAAGTTAAAAAACTATAAAATAAATTTTGTATTAAATACAAGAATTCTTTGTTACATTTAATATGTCATGAATTTAATTTCAAATCATTGGAAGTAAATGAGTTTCAATTTTAAGGTATCATTAAAGTATCGTGAGCTATTTATTATTTCATTTCAAGCATTTGAGTAACCATGACATAAAAGACCTTGTTGTGCTGATTGTTTGACATGTAGGCAGTAAGGAAAGAGTTTGTGACTTACTGGTTTGCCCTACATGTTGTAGAGTCAGCGCACTAACAAAGTTGTCTTTTATTTTAAAGTTCAAGCATACCCAGCTCAGAGATGAGATAGTTAAAACGTTTCTCATCTAAGGGCTTTGTGAAAAGATCTGCTAACTGCTGGTCTGTTAAAATAAAGTGAAGCTCCACATCTCCTTTTTGAACATGATCCCTTATGAAGTGATATCGAACATCAATGTGCTTCGTTCTAGAATGCATTACAGGATTGTTGGTGATAGCAATTGCACTTGTGTTGTCACAGTAGATTAGAGTTTTTGTAACATGAACACCATAGTCTTTCAGCTGGCTTTGCATCCATAATACTTGAGCAGTACAACTACCAGCAGAAACATATTCTGCCTCAGCAGTAGATATGGACACATTATTTTGCTTTTTGCTCATCCAGCTGACTAGCCTACCACCCAGTAACTGGCAACCACCAGTAGTACTTTTCCTATCTATCTTACACCCTGCAAAGTTAGCATCTGAATATCCAATTAGCTCAAAATCCTGGTCTTTGGGATACCAAAGACCACGTTTAGCAGTACCTTTCAGATACCTAAATATCCTCTTTACTGCTAACAAGTGTGACTCTTTAGGATCATCTTGATATCTGGCACAGAGACATGTGGCAAACATAATATTTGGTCTGCTGGCTGTGAGATAGAGTAGGGATCCAGTCATACCTCTATATTCAGTTATATTGACTGGTTTACCATTGGGATCAGCATCTATTTTAATGGATGCTGCCATTGGGGTCCCTATATCTTTTACACAGGTCAGACCAAATTTCTTTAACATATCTTTGATATATTTATCTTGACTTATAAAAATTCCATCATCAAGTTGTTTAATCTACAACCCAAGAAAGTATTGCAGATCTCTTTGTAAACTCATTTCATATGTCTTTGACATAAGTTTTGAAAATTCTTGACAATGTGTTTCATTTTTAGAACCATAAATAATATCATCTACATATATCTGTACCAGTAAGAGATCACCATCTATCTCTTTTAAGAATAGAGTGGTATCAATTGTTCTAACTTTAAAACCTATACCAACGAGATACACGTGAAGTGTCTCATACCATGCTCTCGGTGCCTGTTTGAGGCCATAAAGAGCTTTGTCTAGCTTGTAGACATGGTCTGAATATTTACTTCTTACAAAAATAGGAGGTTGTTTGACATAAACTTCTTCTTATAGCTTTCCATTTAGAAATGCAGATTTAACATTCATCTGGAATACCCTAAAGTTCATCTTAGCAGCATATGCCAAGAACAATCTGATAGCTTCCATCATAGCCACTGGTGCATATGTCTCTCCATAATCCAATCCTTCTTCCTATTTGAAACCCTGAGCTACCAATCCAGCTTTATTTCTGATCACAATCCCATCTTCATCCATCTTATTTTTGAAAACCCACTTGGTACCAATGATCTTTTTAGTTTCAGCATCAGGTTGAGGTACCAATGTCTAAACCTTATTCCTATTAAACTAGGAAATCTCTTCTTGCATAGCTCCTACCCAGCTTGGATCTTTGATTGCTTCATCAGGACATATAGGTTCAATGGTAGATACAAAGTTTACATGCATACAAAAGTTGCTGGTTGCATGTCTTCTTGTTTTAACACCTCTGGCCAGATTACCAATAACTTGTTCAATTGGATGCTCCTTTGTCCATCTAGTGTTATGAACAGGTGAGCTTGTTATGAAAGACACAACATCTTGATCATTAGCTGGATCAGAGGAATGAGCAGCATTGGGGGACAGCTGTTCATCATGAGTGTAACCAGTACCATCTTGAGATTCTTCGGAACCAGTAGACCTATGCTCAAGTTGTAAAACTTCAGTAGAGCCAGTAGGTCCACCTAGTTTAACACAGATGGAACAGAGTATTCCATCTCATCATCAGAAAACCCAGCAACATGGATTGGTGAGGGATTTGCTGCTGGTTCTTCTTCATCATCTAGAGCTTGCTGAGTTGGCTCTTCAAACAGTAACTCCTCATCTCCTTGACCAGAAGATGAAGCAGGGGCAGTTTCATCAAATGTAACATTAATAGATTCTTTAAAACAACCCCCTCTTTTATTGAAAACCCTATATGCCTTTGACATGTTGGAATTCTGTGAAATACCTTTGTCAGCACAAAATTCTTCCAAAGTAGCATTTCTAAATTCTGTACCATGATCACTTCTAAGCTACTTCACCAGTTTCCCATTCAGTAGTTCCATTCTTTTGATAAAATTGATAATTTCATCAGCAGCTTCACTCTTTTGCTTCAGAAAGAATACCCAAGTGTATCTGGAATATTCATCAACAATCACCAGTGTATACTTTTTCTCACTACAGCTGGCTATATTAATAGGACCAAAAAGATACATATGAAGTAGGTGAAATGGTTTCTCAACAGATGAAATCTGCTTTGACTTGAATGAGGCATCGTGATGCTTCCCTTTTTCACATCCAGGACACAGTCTGTCCTTCACATATGACATTATGGTAGCCCAGACACCAAAATTTTACTGGATAATTTGTGGATATCTTTAAAGTTGAGATGTGAGAGTCTCTTGTGCCATAACCATTTGAGATTGTCTGCTGCCTTTGATTAAAAATAAGTATCAGTTGTTGTGACTGCTGTGTTCATGTCAATTTGATACATGTTCTCATGTCTTTTGGCTGTCAGCAGTGGCTTCCCTGTCTTATCAAAAATAGTGCCAATTTTCCTTTGGAATTGAACTATCTTGTTTTTACTTGTCAGTTGGCTTATGCTGAGTAAGTTATGTTTAAGCCCAACGACATATGCTACATTTGAGAATGTAACATTCCCATTTGGTAAAGTACAAAAACCCTTTGTGTAACCCAACGAATTATCTCCATATGAAACAACTGGACCATCCTTTTCTTGATAGTCCATTAGCAGGGACTTACTTCCGGTCATATGCCTCGAATAACCACTGTCGAGATACCAGATTTGTTTGTTTTGAATGCCCTGCACAGTAGCTAAGAGATTAGTTCTTTTTGGGAACCCATCCAAGGATGGGTTCTGGAAGGGTCATCTTTGATTATCTCTTCCTGTCTGCCGGTTTGCTTGAAGAGGCAGCAGCAGATGGGGTTAGGATTAGAGTACACCGGTTGGCTAAGTGAAACTTTCTGCCACACTTGTAGCATTTTCCTCACATTTGGTATTGGTGACTGGTCATACACTGAGTAAATGTGTGCAGTAAGATCAGGTCTACTTTCAGATATGGCAGCTATGAGCTGGTCAAGCTTGACAGTCATTATCTCAGTGATAGATGACTCAGCACATGATTCCACAATTTGGTTCACTTTAGCTTTTCCCTTAAGGGCAACTTTCCTTTTAGAACCAGTACTATAATCATGGTATACTGCTTTGCCTTTGTTGCTCGACGAGCCAGTGTGGGAAGTTACTGACCCGTCAGCTGATACCGGACGATTTGTGTGAATCTTAATTGCTGCATTTGACTTGCCAGTATTGCATTTTCCTGGCTTGTCAGCAGCTACTGGTTGACCAGTACAATTTTCATCTGCTGGCTCAGCATTGGTGGAATTTGAACATGAAGGGGAATCAATTGTTTTTGACTTTCTTTGGTTGTTTTCAGTGATTTCCTTTTTAATGTGTCTTTCCTTTGGAGTCATATAGTAAATGCTTGAGGGATCGGTAGTTTCATCAATTGAAGTACTGGTTTCCTTGGCTTTTACTTCATCCTCTAAAATTTCTTTCATAGACGGTGGTGGGGTCTCTGTAGGTCTGACAAACTTAAGATTGATTTTATACCAGTAGAGTTAGGGAGTTTTGATGTGATAATCGGCATAAACTGGTTGAAAGAGGTGAAAGCAGAGATCGTTTGTTACAAAAATGCGATTCGCATCATACGAGAAAAAGGAAAACCCTTAATGGTGTATGGAGAAAAGAGCAATGAGAAGCTAAATCTTATTAGTAATTTGAAGGCTTAAAAACTAATAAGAAAAGGTTGCTATGATGTTCTAGCACATGTCGAGAAAGTACAAACTGAAGAAAAGAACATCAATGATGTTCCCGTCGCAAAAGAGTTTCTCGATGTATTTTCAAAAGAATTACCGGGATTACCTCCACACCGATCCGTTGAATTTTAAATAGACTTGGTACCAGGAGCTGCACCAATAGCCCGTGCTCCATATAGACTTACACCCAGTGAAATGAAGAAACTCCAGAGCTAATTACAGGAACTTTTAGAGCGAGGTTCTGCTTTGTTTGTCAAGAAGAAAGATGGTACATTCAGGTTATGTATAGACTACCGAGAGTTGAACAAACTTACCATCAAGAACCGTTACCCACTACTGAGAATCGATAACTTATTTGATCAACTACAAGGTTCGTCAGTTTATTCAAAGATTGATTTATGTTCCGGATATCATCAAATGCGGGTGAAGGAGGATGATATTCCGAAGACTGCTTTTAGGACGCGTTACGGTCATTACGAGTTTATGGTTTTGCAGTTTGGTTTAACTAACGCACCAGCTGTGTTCATGGACCTCATAAACCGAGTGTGTGGGCCATATCTTGACAAGTTTGTCATTGTCTTCATCGATGACATACTTATCTACTCAAAGAATGATCAAGAGCACGAAGAACATTTGAGAAAAGTGCTAGAGTTGTTAAGGAAAGAAAAACTGTACGCTAAGTTTTCAAAGTTTACATTTTGGTTGGAAGAAGTTCAATTTCTCAGTCACATAGTGAACAAAGAAGGTATTCAGGTGGATCCGGCAAAGATTGAAACCGTTGAAAAATGGGAAACCCCGAAAACTCCGAAGCATATACGCCAATTTTTATGACTAGCTGGTTACTACAGAAGATTCATCTAAAATTTTTCCAAAATAGCAAAACCCTTGACTGCATTAACGCATAAAGGGAAGAAATTTGAATTGAAGATTGAGCAGGAGAAAGCGTTTCAATTGTTGAAGAAAAAGTTAACTACGGCACCTATATTATCATTGCCTGAAGGGAATGATGATTTTGTGATATATTATGATACCTCAAAGCAAGGTCTCGGTTGTGTATTAATGCAACGAACGAAGGTAATTTCTTATGCGTCTAGACAATTGAAGATTCACGAGCAGAATTATATGACACATGATTTGGAATTAGGTGCGGTTGTTTTTGCATTAAAGACTTGGAGACACTACTTATATGGGGTCAAAAGTATCATATATACCGACCACAAAAGTCTCCAGCATATATTTAATCAGAAACAACTGAACATGATGCAGCGTAGATGGATTGAATTGTTAAATGATTACGATTTTGAGATTCGTTACCACCCGGGGAAGGCGAATGTGGTAGACGACGCTTTGAGTAGAAAGGACAGAGAACCTATGCGGGTAAAAGCTATGAATATAATTATTTGTACTAACCTTACTACTCAAATAAAGGAGGCACAACAGGGAGTTGTAAAAGAAGGAAAGTTGAAGAATGAAATACCTAAAGGATCGGAGAAACATCTTAATATTCGAGAAGATGGAACCCGGTATAGGACTGAAAGAATTTGGGTACCAATGTTTGGAGATATGAGAGAAAAGGTACTTAAGAAAGCACATAAAACTAGATATTCAATATATCCCGGAGCGGGAAAGATGTACAAAGATATCAAGAAACACTTTTGGTGGCCGGGTATGAAAGCCGATATTGCTAAATACGTAGGAGAATGTTTGACGTGTTCTAAAGTCAAAGCTGAACATCAGAAACCATCGGGTCTACTTCAACAATCTGAAATCCCAGAATGGAAATGGGAAAACATTACCATGGATTTCATTACTAAATTATCAAGGACTGCAAGTGGTTATGATACTATTTAGGTAATAGTCGATCGTCTTACCAAATCAGCACACTTTCTGCCAATGAGAGGAGATGATAAAATGGAGAAGTTGGCGCGATTATATTTAAAGGACGTTGTCTCCAGACATGGAATACCAATCTCTATTATCTATGATAGGGATGGCAGATTTGTTTCAAGGTTTTGGCAGATACTGCAACAAGCATTGGGGACTCGTCTAGACATGAGTACTGCTTATCATCCACAAACTAATGGGCAAAGTGAAAAGATGATACAGAACCTTGAAGACATGCTACAAGCATGTGTTATCGATTTCAAAAACAATTGGGATCGACACCTATCGTTAGCAGAATTTTCCTACAACAACAGTTACCATTCGAGTATTGAAATGGCGCCGTTTGAGGCACTTTATGGTAGAAAGTGCAGGTCACCGATTTGTTGAAGTGAAGTGGGGGATAGACAGATTACGGATCTAGAGATAATACAAGAAACTACCGAGAAAATCTTCCAAATTCAACAACGATTGAAAATTGCCCAGAGTCGACAAAAGAGCTACGCGGATAGTAAAAGAAAAGATATAGAATTTGAGATTGGAGAAATGGTTATGCTTAAGGTTTCACCTTGGAAAGGCGTTGTTCGATTTGGTAAACGGGGAAAACTAAATCCAAGGTACATTGGACCATTCAAGATTATAGATCGTGTCGGACCAGTAGCTTACCAACTTGAGTTACCTCAACAACTCGCGGCTGTACATAACACTTTCCACGTCTTGAATTTGAAGAAATGTTTTACTAGAGAAGATCTCACTATTCCATTAGACGAAATCCAAATCAATGAAAAACTTCAATTCATTGAAGAACCCGTCAAAATAATGGCTCGTGAGGTTAAAAGACTTAAGCAAAACAAGATACCAATTGTTAAGGTTCGATGGAATGCTCGTAGAGGACCCGAGTTCACCTGGAAGCGTGAATATCAGATAAAGAAGAAATACCCGCACCTATTTCCAGAGGATTCGTCAACACCTACTACAACTTAAAATTTCAGGACGAAATTTATTTAACGGGTAGGTACTTTAGTGACCCGAACTTTTCCATAATTATATATATTAAATGATATCTAATATTAACATGATTAAATGTTTCCAACATGTTAAGCAATTAAACTTGTTAAGACTTGGTTATTTGCTATGAGTTTCATGTAGACAATTGACCACCCAAGTTGACCGGCGATTCACGAATGTTAAAACTTGTAAAAACGACATGATGTTATATATATGGACATATATATGGTTAACATGAGATTATGTTATGTAAGAATCTCACTAGGTATATTAACAATGTGTGATATACATAAAAATGATAATTTTGAATTATGAAGCTCGAAATGATATACATAACGATTATCGCTATAATAACGTCTTACTAAATACATATGTATTGTAATAAGATATTGATATACTATATTTAACATGATAAAATGATAATTAAGTATATCATTGAGTGTATTAACAATGAACTATACAAGTAAGATGAGACTACTAACTTAAGGATTTCGAAACAATATATATATATGTAACTATTATCGTTGTAATAGTATTTTAATATATATATATATATATATATATATATATATATATATATATATATATATATATATATATATATATATATATATATATATATATATATATATGATGTTAAGATATATTCATACACCATGTTATATTATTAATATAACAATTTAACATCTCATTTAAGTATAACAACAATGAATTAATTACATTTAACAAGATCGTTAACCTAAAGGTGTCAAAACAACACTTACATGTACTAACGGTGACTTAACGACTCAGTTAAAATGTATATACATGTAGGGTTACACTTTTTAAAGACTTCATGACACATATCAAAGTACTTCTACTTAACAAAAATGCTTACAATTACATTCTCATTCATTTTCATCAACAACTCTACTCGTATGCACTCGTATTCGTACTCGTACAATACCCGGCTTCTAGATGTATTTACTATTGGTATATACACTTTAATGATCAGCTCTTAGCAGCCTTAATGAGTCACCTAAACATGTGGGAACCATAATTTGGCAACTAGCATGAATGATTACACAAAATTACAAAAGTATGATAAATCATTCATGAATTATTTATAAAAAAACAAACTTACACATCCTTTATATCTAATCCATATACCAATGACCAAAAATACGTACAAACACTTTCATTCTTCAATTTTCTTCATCTAATTGATCTCTCTCAAGTTCTATCTTCAAGTTCTAAGTGTTCTTCATAAATTCTATAAGTTTTAGTTTCATAAAATCAAGAATACTTTCAAGTTTGCAAGTTTACTTCCAAGCTTTCTAATCCATTCCAAGTAATCATCTAAGATCAAGAACTCTCTATTATTTACAGTAGGTTATCATCCTAATTCAAGGTAATATTCATATTCAAACTTTGATTCGATTTCTATAACAATAAACTATCTTAATTCGAGTAAAAATCTTACTTGAACTTGTTTTCGTGTCATGATTCTACTTCAAGAACTTTCAAGCCATCCAAGGATCCTTTGAAGCTAGATCATTTCTTGTCACTTCCATTAGGTTTACCTACTAAACATAAGGTAGTAATTATGTTCATAACATCATTCGATTCATATATATATAACTATCTTATTCGAAGATTTGAACATGTAATCACTAGAACATAGTTTTGTTAATTCTAAACTTGTTTGCAAACAAAGTTAATACTTCTAACTTGAATTTTAAAATCAACTAAACACATGTTCTCTATCTATATGATATGCTAACTTAATGATTTAAAACCCGTAAACACGAAAAATACCGTAAAACCGGACATACGCCATCGTAGTAACACCGCCGGCTGTTTTGGGTTAGTTAATTAAAAATTATGATAAACTTTGATTTATAAGTTGTTCTTCTGGGAAAATGATATTTCTTATGAACATGAAACTATATCCAAAAATCATGGTTAAACTAAAAGTGAAAGTATGTTTTTCAAAATGGTCATCAAGAGGTCGTTCTTTCGACTGAAATGACTACCTCTTATAATATTGACTTGTAACCTGTATTTCCGACTATAAACTTATACTTTTTCTATTTAAATTCATAAACTTAAGTTCAATATGAAACCATAGCAACTTGAATCACTCAAAACGGATTTGAAACGAAGAAATGACGGGTAAAACAAAATTGGATAAATTTACTAGTTTGTGCTACGAAAATTTTGTAACAAATCTAGACTAAACATATCCTAACTAATTTATATTGTATTATACATATTATGAAATCTTGGGATACCATAGACACGTATACAATATTTTGACATATCATATCGACCCATCTATATATATATTTCGGAACAACCATAGACACTCTATATGCAGTAATGTTTGAGTTAGCTATACAGGGTTGAGGTTGATTCCAAAATAATATATATACTTTGAGTTGTGATCGAGTCTGACACTTGTAGACACTGGGTCGTGGATTGATTCGAGATAATATATATTGCTTTATTTATGTACATCTAACTGTGGACAACTAGTTGTAGGTTACTAACGAGGACTGCTGACTTAACAAACTCAAATCATTAAAACGTAATAAGAAAATGTTGTAAATATATTTTGAACATACTTTGATATATATGTACATATTTGTTATAGGTTCCTGAATCGACCAGTGGCCAAGTCTTATTTCCGGCAAAGTAAAAATCTGTGAAAGTGAGTTATAGTCCCACTTTTAAAATCTAATATTTTTGGGATGAGAATACATGCAGTTTTATAAATGTTTTAAGAAATAGACACAAGTAATCGAAACTACATTTTATGGTTGAATTATTAAACCGAATATGCCCCTTTTAGCTTGGTAGCCTAAGAATTAGGGAACTTGCCCCTAATTGACGCGAATCCTAAAGGTAGATCTACGGGAACTAACAACCCCCATTTTGGAATTTGGAATGCTTTAGTACTTCGAGTTTATCATGTCCGATAGGTGTCCCGGAATGATGGGGATATTCTATATGCATCTTGTTAATGTCGGTTACCAGGTGTTCACCATATGAATGATTTTTGTCTCTATGCAGTTTGCGAAATGCCTGAGATGAGATGTGTTATAAAAATGAAATCTTGTGGTCTATTATTATGATTTGATAATATATAGGTTAAACCTATAACTCATCAACATTTTTGTTGACGTTTTAAGCATGTTTATTCTCAGGTCCGCTGTTGCATACTAAAATAAGGACAAGATTTGGAGTCCAAGCTTGTATGATATTGTGTAAAAACTGTATTCAAGAAAATTATTTTGATGTAATATATTCTTATTGTAAACCATTATGTAATGGTCGTGTGTAAACGATATATTTTAGATTATCATTATTTGAGAATCTACGTAATGCTTTTTAAACCTTTATCGATAAAATAAAGGTTATGGTTGTTTTAAAAATGAATGCAGTCTTTGAAAAACGTCTCATATAGAGGTCAAAACCTTTGGACGAAATCAATTAATATAGAACGTTTATAATCAATATGAACGGGACATTTTAATTATTATCTAATTAATCAATCATTATGTAAACTTATCATCTTAACCTTTTTCTTATCATAATCATTATTATCTTTAATTCTTTATATCCACTTAAATTATAACTCGTACTTACAATAAACTAATTTATATTCATAATAGTTATAAAAATGTTCAAATTTTAAATTCATAAGTATATATGTATATATGCATTAGTGTTATATATAGATATCCATCTACATGTTAATATTCATAATAACCATAATATTTAATCTTACTAAATATAATCATTATTTAATCAAATTTTAACACTAACCATATTTATATTTAAATTCAATACTTTTATACGTAATCATAATCTTATGATCTTTTATTAACCATCTATTAAACATATTCATATTCTTTATCCTTTAAACATATGCATCATCATCATATTCATTCATAACTTATATTAATTAATCATGATTATAATTTTACTTACATGTTTCAAGTTCATATTATTTTCATATTTTTCAATTCGATAAACATGAAACATCAAGTGTCTATGTATTCTTATTATATTTTTATCTTTTGTTTCGTCCATTCAATTTCTCTGATTAAGAATATTACACAATTTGATATTTTCTTTTCATTCATATTATAATTATAATGCAAGTCATAAATAATCATAATTATCAATTATAATAAATAAGTATCTTAGTAATTATATAGTGTCACTAGTTGTATAAACTTGCATATTTATTTTGTAATCTTTATCATAATTGTGGGACTGAATACGTAAATACGTTAAACAACAACATCTTTCAGCATTGCTATCAAACTGGAATTGAAAAAAAAAAACATAGTATTCGTGTTTTTTTCTTCCTTTTTATTCATTTGATTCTTTCAACTTCTACTTATTTTATTTATAAGTGACTAATTAATATAAATCATGCAAACTATGTTGTAACCACAATTTTACTTAGATTTTAGTTACTAAATAATTTAATATGTTCGTACAGGGAACATCTTCATAGCGTACAAGAAAACTGATGGATTTATCGATTGTTTTCGATTAGCGATATAAATATGATATATGATATGATTATAAAAGCTTATTGACATATAAACATTCGGGTTTAGTTAAGTTATACCTTCGAAATTATTACGAAAGAGATGATGGTTAAGAGTGAAACACAGCAGCTCCAAATAGCGACAGCACGCAATCGACCGAGTAGTAGCATGCGAAAACAGGAGCAAAATGGGCGGATTTTGGGCTGTTTAGTGGTCACAGAAATGGCTGAATAATAGCAGCAGACCTGGCGAATTTTGAGGGCTGTTTTGGGGTGGTTTATGATGGTGTTTGGTGGCGGAAAACTGCAAAAACAGGTGGTTGTTGGTGACTGTTTATAGCAGCAGCAGAGGTTGCGGGTTTGGGTGCGTGTGGGCTGCCAAAAATGCAGCACGTGTGGTAGTTGTAGGGCTGCAGAAAACAGCAGCTTAGCGACTGTGGTGGTGGTTTAAAGTTGCAGAAAGTGAGGGATTGGGTGGTGATGGAGACTACCGAAAATCACAGCAGAAAAGAGGATGTTTGAGGGTAGTGGTGGTTGGTATTTAGGGTGGTGGTGAGGACCAAATTGCCGAGCAAAAAAGAGAAAGAGAAAGAAAAGAGAAGATATTTGAATAATTTTGTGATGCATATTGTGAAGTGCTAGATGGGTATTTTATAGTTCAAATTTTAGAGTCATAATCACATTAGGATTACTCAATGATAAAAAAAAAATAGGATCAAGGAGTTGTTATTAGTTTAGGACTTGTTTATTTGATTTAGATTAGGATTAGTCTTGGGAAATTTGTAGAACACTAGGACTCTTAGTTTAGGATAAAGTTTAAGTTTCATAATTATATTAGGATACCTCTTTATGATTACCAAAATTATTTATTTACTTTTATAATATTTGGAAATTTTAATAATGATATATATTTATTTGATTTTTTTTGTTAATTTAACAAATGCACACTCTAGTCCTTGTATATTTTATTCGTGTTTTCTTATTAGTTAAACGTTTTATAATGATCCAAGTCCATTTATATAAGTTTTGGTAATTTAAATTGTCCATGTTTCGTTGGTTTCACAGAACCCCATAATATTTACTATTTAATCAAGGTTGAAATTAATTGTATAGAAATGAACAGATACTATCTTATATAAAACAAATTCTAGCGTATAAAACCATAGAATTTAACTAACGTTCGTCAATTAGTTGACGGAAAAAGTCGGGTTATTACAGTACCTACCCTTTATTGGAAATTTAGTCCCGAAATTTGGAATTTGGTCGTTGTCGTCGGTCGGCGTTTTGTTCACAAACGGTGAGGATATTTTTTTTAGTCGCTTACAAGGGTTCCAACAAAATTTGACGATAGGGATTTCTCTATGTTCGAGTTGTTTGACCTCATGGTCTCGAAAGTTTGTCATCTAAATGCATTTCTTAAAGTCAGACGTTAAAAGTTTGGTGAATGAGTTTGCTCTCACGGAGAAATGCTAATATAATAAGTGTAGGATTCCTCTCATTGAAAAATATGAAAGAGGCGATTTCATTACACGGAAGGTATAAAGGAAAACATCTCAAATGAGTACAATGAGGATAGAAATGTTTGCTTTAATGTGGCTAAATCGAGCATCTTGTAGACTGAAGTTGAGTGATAACGAGATGAAATGAATATCTTTTCTTGTAACATGCGGATGATTTTATTAAGGTCAAGAAGTAATAGCCTCAGATGGTGTGACATCTAAGGTTTATATTTTTAAATAACAACAGAGAAAATAAAGGAGTTACGTAACATGGTACATGGTAGTAATAATATTGATCAAGCATCATCATCACCATCACGAGCCATTAGAACTTTGATATGACTTACCATAATATAATCACGTTGATTAGGTGTCATTATATTAATTTAACTCATACCTCCATTCCAACATGTCCAGCATGGACATCCTGTACATCCTACGGCCAAGTATAAATCTAAGAAAACTTCTATCATCTAACCTATCTACATCCGCATTTAACGCTATAGTACTCATAAGCTCAACACACCATTCCTTATATACAGGCCTACGAATGGTGAATAAACGTTCCCAATCGGGAAAAGAAGAGCTGTCTAACACACCATTCCTTTGGATCAGATGTTGTCTAACTGAGTTAGCTAGTTGGACCCTTTCCAAAGGTTCCCAATCGATTACCCTCGGCACTTCTACATTTTTCGTTACCAGTTTGAATTTGTTACTTTGATATGTCGGGTAATCTCTCCAACTCCGATCAAATCTCAAATTGAGATGCAGCTGTTCTTCATGAATCGTTGGGTGTTGTACTATCGGATGCATCAGAAATACTATGTAGGCATCAACATATTCTTGTTGCGGATCATAATAAGGTACGTGTTGATCAGGTTGTTGTTGTTGTTCCTGTTGTTGCTCCGGTTCATATTGCATTTCTGGTTCAGGTTCTGGAGCAGGTTGCCTAGATGATGATGATTCACCATTAGTATCAGTAAATCTCTGCAAAACACATTAAACACAAAATTTGTGCATCCAAATATGCATTATGTTAGCAAAATAACAACTTGAAACAATTACAATAACATGTTAAATCAAAATTAAACTTATACACATTTTCACAATTTTTACAATTCTACACTTTTTTCAAATAAGCATTTATGAAAAATGTTTACAAAGTTCATAAGCATTCAACTCAAATAACATGTTAAAATAACCATTACTAGCAATTAAACAAGTTTCAAATGGCATTTACATCAATTTAATCAAGTTCATGAATTTTAGACCTAAAAAGTCTACTTTAATTCTCAAAAATCATGTTTAGGATCAAAGTTTGGATCATTTAGCTACCTAAACATGTTACACTACTTAATTTAGCAATAATTCATGAAAAAAAATCGGCCATAACTTGTTTATATCAAAAATCCTCAATTTGCTCAAGAACACAAACCCTAGATTCCTAAAAATTTTGAAGTTTTTGGCTTCAAATCATGTTAAATAGCATCAATCTAGGTTATACATGCATAATATACTAACAATTTAACTCTAATTACACTAGAAATTAACAAAATCAAATTAGGAAAATTATAGCTCAAGAACAATAAAAATCAAATTAAAAGAGGTTTAGGAGTGTAATTGTTACCCTTCTTGATAAACTTCTTATCAAATTCATGATTAGAGTGGATTATAGCAAGAAATTTGATTGATTTTGGTGAAAAATTGATGAAAATTGAGAGGATTTGGGGAGTATGTTCGTGTATTTTGTGTGTGGGTTTGTGAGGAGCAGACTGCTCGTGGCCTTTTGATCCTGTCTAGATTTTTCACTCCATGCGACCGTATGGATTTTAAGGGAAAACCCCATGCGATCGCATGGGGTCTGTTTTTTTTTTTTTTTTTTAACTTATAAAAACCTTATACTTTTGAAACATAAATTAATAAAATTTTAAAAATTTGTTTCTTTTTAGGAGTGAGGGTGTTTCGGATCGTTGTCCTAGTCCGTCTCTCAACAAAGTTTTAAAATTTGTTACTTTTTAAGCGTCGTTTTAAAAGTAAAGATTTTGGGTTTTTTAATGTTTTTGGCATACTTTAATTCAATAAGATTAAAAATAATGATAATAAAAGTTCTCGTCCCTCCCTTGGGTAGAGCAATTTCGGTTCAACGACCTAGTTTTCAACTCACAACGAATTTTAAAAATCACATTTTTAACTTAATGAAATAAAGTAAATTTTTTGTTTTTAAATTCACACCAGACATAAATTTAAAATGCATTAAAAATTCAAATTAATATCATTAAAAATTCACACCAAGTTTATATTATATTTTTGTTTCTATATGTAACAACCCAACCCGTAATCCATACGATAAAATTTTTTTTATACAACACAATTACACGCCAAATAAATATGTAACCCATTTCACGAGTTCCATTTAAAACGCACAACAATTAATTGTTTACAAAAGGCACGAGGGCCACGAATAAAATTTAGTACAAGTTTGACCCATTACAAATGATAGTTTACAATCCAAACGACACTTCGAGCATGGTTTGGGACTAAACTACCTAAAACGTTAGGCCAACATCAAAACTCCAACAAAGCATCATCACGGGACACCTAATGTCCAATAACCCCCTTGCCCTTAACTGCGCCTGCATCTTAAAAAGATAAACAACGAGAGGGTAAGCTAACGCTTAGTGAATGCAATAATTATACACATACATATATAACCTACTTACATGCAATCACATACACAATTACCTCATACACGCTAGCAATTTATAAGACATACCAACGCAAGGCATAACGCTAAATCTCCAAGACCCCAAGCTAGCACAATGATAACATATATAACTCGAATAATGTGAAAACACCACACAACAAACACATAGCCATGGTTAACCAATAGTACAAGGAATGGTACTTTGAATTTCCCATTGGTGTTCCCAACACCCGTTAGTGCACAACAAATTATAACACTAACCCCGGAGTGGTATCGATCGCTCGAACTTTAAACCCACCCGTCACGTGTAATGTGGTATCGAACGCCCGAACTTTAAACCCACACTACATGCCCACACACATATATGACATGGCATCGAACGCCCGAACTTAAACCCATATCATATATTGACCCGATGTGGTATCGACCGCCCGTACTTAAACCCACATCGAATCTCGTACAAGTAAATACATTATATACACATATGCATAATCATTCCACTCACCTCAAGCCTCTTGTGGAAGCTAACCGAGCTTGCAAACCTTCAATGTAACGTACCTATTACATTATGCATTTTATTAACATACAATCTAGTTGAATTAAATGCCAACTTCTAACCCTTGAGCATTTAATGACCCGATTGCATTAAATGACTCAACTACACCAAAACCGCCCATTAATGACCACGCCTCGTCATAGATCACTTAAGGCTAGTGATTAGGGTCTATTAACATCAACTAACATAAACTTGGTGTATTTCATAACCATTTCACCCGATTAGGTCAACTAGTGCTCTTTTGACTCTTTGACTCACAAACCAAGTCAAACTTACACATTAAAAATTCTTTCATCCTTTCAAAAGTGCATTAGTGACTAACAACACCACTTAGCACTTACAACCTCAAATCACAAGACCAAACCCTAGATAATAGCTATTTAGGGTTTCCTTTTAACAATCCAACCCAAAATCTGTTGGAATTCAATATAACAACATGTTCTTAATGTAAACATAATTACTAAACCAATTTAGTAAGATATATAGCAAGCGGAAGCATGATTTTTTAAGAAAACAAGTGTATATATTTAACCATTTATTTGAATTCCAAGTATATATCAAGTCTTGAAATATACTTATAAATAAGAATAATGAAGAAGATTATTACCTCCTCAAGTTAATTGAGGGTGATATTGAAGAACAAGAAGATGATAGAACCCCAAGCTATTGTGTACCAACACCACCCTTAAACTTGTTAGGAATTAAGACCCTTAATCACCTTTGAACAAGCTCAAAACCCTTTGCTCTTACACCCAATTTTCTGGACAGCAGTAGGTTGAAAAGATGATGAGAATGCAAGCCTCAAAAGCATGAAACCTCAAGATATTATACCCCAAACTTGATACCAACACCTAGTACTTTTATTAGGATTAATTGACACTTGAAAAAACTAGCTTGCAAAAGGAATAATGACTCCCTTTTGACCCCTAAAGGCCACAGCCAGATTCTGCTGCAGAGGGCAGTTTTTTTTTTTTTTGCTTTCAAACTTGATATGTTTGCATATACATAGTAGCTTTTGGTCAAGGAACATGTATATAGATACATGGAAAAGTATGGGCAATTTAAGAAGGAATCTCAACATGTGTCTTGAACTTCCAATGCCACTACCAATTTCATGTTATAATATACTTTTTAAAAAAAACTGAATATATAAAATCAATTTTTTTTATAAAACATGATTTTATAAAACATATTTTATAAACTTGTATATTATTTGTTATGTATATTTTATAAAACCAATTTTATAAAATGTAGCATAACTTAAAAAATTATTTAACCTATAAATAATTAAATCCTTGTTATATATAAGTTATTCCATAACTTATATAAACATATCAAGTAATATAATTTAAGAAACCTTTTCCTTAAAATTCAAATGTCACGTATTTAATCAATGATCCAATCGTTAAGATCAAATACGAATAAGGTGTCGGTAAGTTTGTTATTGGGTATGACCCGACTTGGATCATAACATATTAGCCATATTAATTTAATATGTCTCTCGAGCATACGAAAAACTACAAAATCCACCCATTTAATCCTCAAATGGGTCACACAAGTTCCATATGAACCAAACCCTAGCTTAAACTAAATGAAACTCAAAACTTAGAGTTGAGACTTACCAAAACTATCCTCTTGTAGCTAATAACAAGGAGAGCAACTTTAATTCTTGCTTCTAGGATTGATTCACAAAACTTCACCTTCAAATCTTGAGTTTAATCTAAGTGGGTTTTATGATTTAAGAGGAAAATGTGAAAGAAAATGGAAATGAAATAAGAAATGGAGAACAAGAGGCTAATATTAAAAGCTCCAAACAAATCTACACGCAAAAAGACCAAATTGCCCCTAAGCCTATTTAATTTGAGTAGAATTCGGAGTCTGAATCGAAGCAAAAATGATCACTCTTAACCCTCTTTCTGATCCTGTTTTGCTTCAATGATCGCGGCGCGGACCAGTTTGTCGCGGCGCGGCGTTAGCCTAGGTCTGGTCACTTCGACAATTTAACATGAATCAAGGGTTCAACAACTAGCACACCTCATTCACCCTTCCTATGCACATCTAAACTTCAACCTTAAGTCTCACACGACTCAACGCCATCACGTCACATTCATATACGCGTACACACATGCGTTCAAATATACCCATATATATATACACACATATACATATATGCACTTACACCTAACTAACACTTTAGTTCATTTAATCACATAACGAATAAGTTATAAGCGTACTATTGATTAAGTACGTACCTTTAGACGTGCACGGGAAAACAGGGTGTTACAACTCTCCCCCACTTAAATCGGAGCGCGTCCTCGCGATCCAAGCCGCATGACACGAGGGAAGATAAACCAACACGAATTCTTCGGGCTCCCAAGTAAACTTGGAACCTTTACTACGACACCATTGGACCTTAAAGGTCCTCACCTCTTTGTTACGCAACATTTTTACCTTCTCATCGAGTATAGCAATCGGCTCTTCAACGTATTCTAACTTGTTGTTTAGCTCAATTTCGTCTAAAGGCATCCATAAAGAATCATCTACAAGACACTTACGGAGGTGGGAAACATGAAATGTGTTATGGAACCCCGCAAGTTCTTCGGGTAATTCCAAACGATACGCAACTTCACCAACACGAGCTAAAACCTTAAACGGCCCAATAAACCGAGGAGCTAACTTTCCCAGTTTTCGAAACCGAATGATACCCTTCCATGGCGAAACCTTAAGCATCACCATATCGCCTTCTTCAAATTCGATCGGTCGCCTACGTTTATTGACGTAAGACTTTTGTCTATCTTGCGCCGCCTTTAAACGAGCCCGAATCATATCGATTTTGCTATTTGTCTCCAATACCAAGTCGGTGCTCCCGACTTCCCTTTGACCCACTTCACCTCAAGAAATCGGGGTTCGACACCTCCTACCGTATAACATCTCATATGGTGGCATTCCAATACTAGAGTGAAAACTATTATTGTACGAGAATTCCACCAATGGAAAATGTTCGTCCCAACTACCGCCAAAAGCAATAATACACGCACGTAACATATCCTCCAATGTTTGATTCGTACGTTCGGTTTGACCATCCGTTTGAGGATGATACGCCGTACTCATTTTCACCCTCGTACCCATGTCTTCATGAAACTTCTTCCAAAATCGAGAAGTAAAACGCGTGTCCCGATCCGAAACAATAGACGCGGGAATGCCATGTCTCGATATCACCTCTTTAATGAACATCTTCGCGAGTGCCTCCGACAAAATTGCTTCTTTAATAGGAAGAAACAACACACTCTTCGTCAATCTATCGACAATCACCCAAATAGTGTCAAATTGGGTTCTTGCCGTCTTCGGCAACTTGGTAATAAAATCCATGGTAATATGCTCCCACTTCCACATCGAAATTTCTAGCGGTTGCAACTTACCATACGGCTTTTGGTGTTCAGCTTTAACTTGCAAACACGTGACGCATTGGTCAACATACTTAACAACGTCGCGTTTCATGCCCGGCCACCAATAATCTTTCTTCAAATCATGGTACATCTTCGTCGCACCCGGATGTATGGAATACTTAGACTTGTGCGCCTCATCAAGAAGCTCCTTTCGGAAATCACCCATCTTAGGCACCCACACTCTTTCTTGAAAAGACAATAAACCACGCGAACCCATCATAATGAATTCTGATTGCCCCACAATTCGTTCCGCATGCTTGTTGTGAACGTAAGCCTCTATTTGAATCACACCAAGTTTTTCAAGAAAATCGTTAGTAATAATCATACGTAACAATCCCAATCGTAATGCCGGGTGGTGACTCTTTCGGCTTAACGCATCCGCGACCACATTCGCCTTGCCCGGATGATAAAGTATCTCACAATCATAATCCTTCACCACATCCATCCATCTACGTTGACGATAATTCATATCCCGTTGATCAAAAAGATGTTTCAAACTCTTGTGATCCGAATAAATCGTACACTTGACACCAAACAAGTAATGGCGCCAAATTTTCAAAGCATGGACCACCGCCGCTAATTCGAGATCATGAGTCAGGTATCTCTTTTCATGTTCCTTTAATTGGCGAGAGGCGTAAGCGATGACTTTACCTCGTTGCATTAGAACACACCCGAGCCCATTCAAAGAAGCATCACAATAGACCGTCATATCAACTACACCTTCCGGCAATACTAAGACCGGAGCTTTACACAATTTCTCCTTCAACAATTGAAAAGCGATTTCTTACTCGTTCTCCCAATTGAATCTCGTATTCTTCCTTGTCAACTTAGTTAATGGCAAAGCAATCTTGGAAAAGTCTTGGATAAACCGACGATAGTAACCGGCCAATCCGAGAAAACTTCGGATTTCCGTAGGCGTAGTCGGTCGTCCCCAATCCTTCACTGTCTCTATCTTCCCTGGATCCACTTGAATACCATCCTTGTTCACAATATGGCCAAGGAATTGAACCTCCCTTATCCAAAATTCACATTTTGAGAATTTAGCATACAACTTCTCTTTTCTCAACATCTTCAATACTTCGCGCAAGTGGTGTTCATGTTCCGTCATACTCTTAGAATAGACAAGAATATCGTCAATGAACACAATTACCGACTTGTCCAACATAGGTTGGCACACTCGGTTCATAAGATCCATGAATGCCGCCGGTGCATTCGTAAGACCAAAAGGCATAATCACAAATTCAAAATGCCCGTAACGCGTTCGAAAGGCCGTTTTCTCAATATCTTCCTCACGGACCCGCATTTGGTGATAGCCGGACCTTAGGTCAATTTTTGAGAAATACGTCGCACCTTGGAGTTGGTCAAACAAATCGTCAATCCTAGGCAATGGATAACGATTCTTGATCGTCACCTTGTTCAACTCCCGATAGTCGATACACATCCGCATACTTCCATCCTTCTTTTTCACGAATAAAACCGGAGCACCCCATGGCGAAGCACTCGGTCGAATGAAACCCTTCTCAAGTAACTCTTGAATTTGATTCAACAATTCTTGCATTTCCGTCGGTGCTAAACGATAAGGATTTTTAGCAATGGGAGTAGCTCCAGGAACCAACTCAATGCGAAATTCGACTTGTCTTTCCGCCGGAACACCCGGTAACTCATCCGGAAAAACATCTTCAAACTTACTTACCACCGGAATTTCACGAATGGGTGGTGGCTCATCACGAGTATCAACAACATGGGCAAGAAAAGCCATGCCACCACTAACAAGGAAACGAACTGCCCGTGCAAAAGTGCATCCCGGTACAAGTCTTCTACGTTTATCACCATGAATAATTAACTCTCCCCCACTTGGGGTCTTCACACGAATAGATTTTTCATGGCACGCAATATCGGCTCTATTATGATCGAGCCAATCCATACCAACCACGATATCAAAATCACCCAACGTCATCGGAATGAGATCAATATTAAAGTTCTCGGAACCAAACACAACATTACAATTCTTACACACATCAACCACTAGCACCGTCTTGCCATCCGCTATTTCGAATTCTACCGGACGACTTAACTTAGCTAACGGTTTATTAAGTTTAGGCACAAATTTTGGAGACACAAACGATAAATTTGCACCGCTATCAAATAGAATCCTTGCCGGATTAGAGTTAACCATGAAAGTACCTAAAACGACTTCATTGGATTGCTTGGCTTCGTCATTAGTCATAAAATAATTATGTCCCCTAGCCGACCCCGACACCTTCTCCATTCTCTTAACTTGATCATTTCGGAGTTCGGGGCACTCCGACTTTCGGTGCCCTTCTTGTTGACAATTGAAACATGTGATCACATTAGTACGCAATTTTGGGCAATCACGAGAGTAGTGACCTTTTTGCCCACAATTGAAACAAGTGACCATGTGACCACTAGAAGCACCCTTCTTCACGCTACCGACACTTTCGGATGCTCCCTTACTCTTCTTGTTCGAAAAATTAGAAGCTTCAAACTTTCGTTTACTTGGCGCATAACTAACCGGACTCGGAGCTTGCACTTCAAACCCCTTCGCCACCACCAAAAGCTTAGCAAAGGTCTCAACATGACCAATACTAATTTTACCCTTCAAATCATCTCTAAGGGTCGCATGAAAGTCTTCCATTAACAATTGATCATTCCCCACATACTCGGGGCAAAAACGCGCCTTAGCGAGAAAGTTGGTTTTAAGAGTGTTTAGGTCCAAATACCCTTGACGCATGTTCCTTATCTCGTTGCGCAATTTGGAAAGATCTGCTTGCGTACGATATTCAAGGAAAAACTCCTTCTTGAAATCCGCCCAAGATAACCCCACAAAAGCCGCATCACCCACCATATCAATCTTGCCATCGAGCCAATCTTTAGCATGGCCCCTTAACAAACTAGTAGCAAGCCTTGTTTTCTTTTCGGGAGGGCACTCAGTCGTGCGAAAACAACCTTCAACATCGAAAATCCAAGCCGCACTCTTCATGGGGTCGGGATCCCCGTGAAAGTGAGGAGGCTTAGTCGCCAAGAAGTTCTTATAGCTAAACTCCAACTCGCCCACATTTTGAGGTCTAGGAAACCTCCTTTCAACTTCTTCCTTAACGGCATTAGTCATCCGTTCTTGAATCATATCGACAATTTGTTTCGAAACTGACTCTTCGAATATTTGTTTAACCCTTCGTGAGAAAACCGAAACATAGTTTTCTAAAGCGGTCTCAATCTTGGTAGTCATCTCATCTTCTTCCACATGAGAGGGACCACCATTGCCATTGGTATTCGTTCCATGTCTCGTCTTCATTCTAAAGATTAAAAATGAATTAGACATCACCAACAATTTAATACACATATATACCTATGCATATGACTGCACACACACCACATCTAGCTCGATACTTGTCGCACATCCTTGCTTGACTTGACTTGCAACCGTAATAGTGGTCGCGACTCACTATTACGCTCACATGCCGTGCCATGCTCAAACGTGTCGCAACCATCTTGCTCGATGTTCAAAACAACAACACATGATTAGTAACATCATAACATAGCATAGTTGTCCACTTATACATCAAAGAACTAATCAAACCCCGCACTGACCCGTAGTCCTACAAGTCCCGCATATAATTCCACAACACAAAAGTCTAAGTCTAGGCGCCTATCTCAAGTCACCTAAATCCCTTAGACCATGCTCTGATACCACTTGTAACAACCCAACCCGTAATCCATACGATAAAAAAATTTTTTTTATACAACACAATTACACGCCAAATAAATATGTAACCCATTTCACGAGTTCCATTTAAAACGCACAACAATTAATTGTTTACAAAAGGCACGAGGGCCACGAATAAAATTTAGTACAAGTTTGACCCATTACAAATGATAGTTTACAATCTAAATGACACTTCGAGCATGGTTTGGGACTAAACTACCCAAAACGTTAGGCCAACATCAAAACTCCAACAAAGCATCATCACGGGACACCTAATGTCCGATAACCCCCTTTCCCTTAACTGCGCCTGCATCTAAAAAAGATAAACAACGAGAGGGTAAGATAACGCTTAGTGAATGCAATAATTATACACATACATATATAACCTACTTACATGCAATCACATACACAATTACCTCATACACGCTAGCAATTTATAAGACATACCAACGCAAGGCATAATGCTAAATCTCCAAGACCCCAAGCTAGCACAACGATAACATATATAACTCGAATAATGTGAAAACACCACACAACAAACACATAGCCATGGTTAACCGATAGTACAAGGAATGGTACTTCGAATTTCCCATTGGTGTTCCCAACACCCGTTAGTGCACAACAAATTATAACACTAACCCCGGAGTGGTATCGATCGCCCGAACTTTAAATCCACCCGTCACGTGTAATGTGGTATCGAACCCCCGAACTTTAAACCCACACTACATGCCCACACACATATATGACATGGCATCGAACGCCCGAACTTAAACCCATATCATATATTGACCCGATGTGGTATCGACCGCCCGAACTTAAACCCACATCGAATCTCGTACAAGTAAATACATTATATACACATATGCATAATCATTCCACTCACCTCAAGACTCTTGTGGAAGCTAACCGAGCTTGCAAACCTTCAATGTAACGTACCTATTACATTATGCATTTTATTAACATACAATCTAGTTGAATTAAATGCCAACTTCTAACCCTTGATCATTTAATGACCCGATTGCATTAAATGACTCAACTACACCAAAATCGCCCATTAATGGCCACGCCCCGTCATAGATCACTTAAGGCTAGTGATTAGGGTCTATTAACATCAACTAACATAAACTTGGTGTATTTCATAACCATTTCACCCGATTAGGTCAACTAGTGCTCTTTTGACTCTTTGACTCACAAACCAAGTCAAACTTACACATTAAAAATTCTTTCATCCTTTCAAAAGTGCATTAGTGACTAACAACATCACTTAGCACTTACAACCTCAAATCACAAGACCAAACCCTAGATAATAGCTATTTAGGGTTTCCTTTTAACAATCCAACCCAAAATCAACCCATTTAACCCTCAAATGGGTCACACAAGTTCCATATGAACCAAACCCTAGATTAAACTAAATGAAACCCAAAACTTAGAGTTGAGACTTACCAAAACTATCCTCTTGTAGCTAATAACAAGGAGAGTAACTTTAATTCTTGCTTCTAGGATTGATTCACAAAACTTCACCTTCAAATCTTGAGTTTAATCTAAGTGGGTTTTAGGATTTGAGAGGAAAATGTGAAAGAAAATGGAAATGAAATAAGAAATGGAGAACAAGTGGCTGATATTAAAAGCTCCAAACAGATCTACACGCAAAAAGACCAAATTGCCCCTAAATCCTATTTAATTTGAGCAGAATTCGGAGTCTGATCTGCAGGGATGTCGCGGCACGGCACCATTCATTGCGGCGTGATGAATCGAAGGAAAAATGATCACTCTTAACCCTCTTTCTGATCCTGGTTTGCTTCAATGATCGCGGCGCAGACCAGTTTGTCGCGGCGCGGCGTTAGCCTAGGTCTGGTCACTTCTACAATTTAACATGAATCAAGGGTTCAACAACTAGCACACCTCATTCACCCTTCCTATGCATGTCTAAACTTCAACCTTAAGTCTCACACGACTCAACGCCATCATGTCACCTTCATATACGCGTACACGCACGCATTCGAATATACCCATATATATACACACATATACATATATGCACTTACATCTAACTAACACTTTAGTTCATTTAATCACATAAAGAATAAGTTATAAGCGTACTATTGATTAAGTACGTACCTTTAGACGCGCACGGGAAAACGGGGTGTTAAACTATACATACAAATTTATATTAAAAATATTAATTTTTCAAATAGGTACAAACTTAAATATATTGATTTTAAAAAGTTTTCAATAATAATTTAATATTTATATATTAATTTTAAAAACAAGGTAAAAATGAAATTAAAAATCTTTTTGGTCTTTTATCCCACTTTAATCAATCAAATATTATCAAAAATATACGCCCCTCTTTTCAGTAAAGTAATTTCGGTTCCATAACCTAGTTTTACTGCTGGCGAATTTTTGAAATATTTTGGGTTGATTGATTAAAGATATTTATACCTTAAGAATAAACGGTAAATTTCACAGTGATGTAATAAATTTTTGTACGATATCAATAATTTCGGTTACGCATACCTAATTTTATTGAATACCAATTTAATACTTTATAGCGAACGATTAAGCGTTTATTATCAAAAGGTTAAAAGCAATAAATAAAAATAAAAACTGTACATACTTACCTATGAGAAAGAATTCTCAGAGACCTGCTTTAGCCGACTCATAGGAGAGTCGTGTGATTTGGTTCTCCATAGCTACATAAGCATAACCTTGATTCTTCAATATCTTTTCTTCTAAACATATGAATGGTCCTTCTCTGCATAGAGTAACAAATTCGGTATTTGAATATGTTTGATTATTTGAACATTTACCTTTGTGTGACCATTTTCCGCATTTATAACATCTTTCAAGGTGTCATGCTCTTCTTTTTGTTGCGGATTTTGATTTTCCTTTACCTAAATGTATCTTATGATGATCTTTTCTAAGTTCTTTTCTTACTCCGTCCATTTTGGCTCTTATGAATAATACCAATTCACTCGGAAGGGTGTCATTATTACGTTTAGTAATCATAGCATGTAGCATTAGACCATGGTTCAGATCAAAGGAATTCTTCATCTCGTAAAACCTAAAAAAAATAAAAATTCAGAATGGGGGGAGAAGACTAGTTCTTTAGGGTCTGCTAGGGAAAGACCATTCGGATTCCATTCTCGGAAACTACACGAAAACAGAATATCTAACTCTAATAGAAATATATATTACCCTAAAAAGATTCGAACCTTCCCACACTTAGTTAGTTGTGGTGTCAAAATTGTGATTAACTTCATCTTCAACTTCCATTGGATTATCTATGTAATGTTTAACTCTGTGACCATTAACCTTAAATTCAATCCCATTTGAATTTATAAACTCTATTGTTCCATATAGAAAAACTCTTTTGACTATGAATGGTCCAGACCATCTTGATTTTAATTTTTCAGGAAATAGCTTGAATCGTGAATTGAAAAGAAGAACTCTGTCTCCTTCTTTGAATTCTTTTGAACTTCTGATTCTTTTATCATGCCATTTCTTCATTCTTTCTTTATAAATTAACGAATTTTCATATGCTCCATGTCTTAATTCTTCTAATTCATTTAGTTGACTTAAACCTAGACGTCCGGCTTCATGTAAATCAAGATTACATGTCTTCAAAGCCCAAAATGCTTTGTGTTCAATTTCTACTGGAAGATGACATACTTTTCCGTAAACGAGTCTAAAAGGTGTGATTCCAATTGGAGTTTTGTAGGCTGTTCTAAAAGCCCAGAGTGCATCCTCCAATTTCATGGACCATTCCTTCGGATTTGATCCTACGGTTTTCTCTAGAATACGTTTTAAAGCTCGGTTGGTATTTTCAAATTGTCCACTTGTCTGTGGATGATAAGCGGTTGAGATTTTATGAGTTACTCCATATCTTTTGAGAACTTTCTCAAGTTGATTGTTACAAAAATGAGTACCCCGATCACTTATTAAAGCTTTCGGTGTTCCGAACCTTGCAAAAAGACATTTAAAAAGTTGACTACAACTCGTGCATCATTAGTTTGGAGAGCTTGTGCTTCCGCCCATTTAGATACATAATCAATGGCAACGAGAATGTAGAGATTATTATGAGATTTTGGAAATGGACCCATAAAGTCAATACCCCAAATGTCAAATACTTCACATACTTGAATCACATTTTGTGGCATTTCATCACGTTGACTTATTTTTTCGGCCCTTTGACAAGCATCACAGGATTTGCAAAGAAGGTGTGCGTCTTTGAAAATTGTAGGCCAATAGAATCCAGCATCGTAAACTTTTCTTGCTATGAGTTGAGGCCCATAATGCCCTCCTGTTGGTCCTGTGTAACAATGGTTTAAGATTTGACTAGCTTCATTCCCAAATATGCATCGGCGTATTATTCCATCGGGACAACTTTTAAACAAATGTGGATCTTTCCAGAAATAGTGTTTTATATCACTAAAGAATTTCTTTCGTTTTTGGTATGACAATCCTTTTTCAAGGAATCCACATACTAATTAGTTTGTATACTCTGCAAACCATGGAATTTCACTATAATCTATCTTCAATAGATATTCATCAAGAAAGTTATCTTGTATGGCCGATTCATTTAGAACTTCTAATTCAGGATTTTCAAGAAGAGAAAGATGATCAGCGGCGAGATTTTCTGCTCCCTTTTTGTCTCGGATTTCAATATTAAAATCTTGTAAGAGTAAGATCCAACGGATTAATCGTGGTTTAGCATCTTGTTTCGAAAATAGGTATCTAAGAGCAGAATGGTCGGTATAGACTACCGTTTTAGCTAGAACGAGATATGAACGAAATTTGTCAAAAGAAAAGACAATAGCAAGGAGTTCTTTATCAGTAGTTGTGTAATTCATTTGTGCTCCTTGTAATGTCTTACTAGCATAATATATAGGTTGAAATCGTTTTTCAATCCTTTGTTCTAAAACGGCTCCCATTGCAAAATCACTTGCATCGCACATAAGTTCAAACGGTAGATTCCAATTTGGAGTTATCATGATCGGCGCATTAGTGAGTTTTTCTTTAAGAATATTAAAATATTTGATGCATTCATCTGAAAAGATGAATGGAGCATCCTTTTCTAGGAGTTTATTCATAGGAGTGGCAATTTTAGAAAAATCTTTTATGAAATGTCGGTAAAAACCGGCATGCCCTAGAAAACTCCTAACTCCTATAACATTGGTGAGATGTGGAAGTTTAGCAATTATATCTACTTTAGCTCTATCCACTTCAATTCCTTCCTTTGAAATTTTATGACCAAGAACGATGCCTACTTTAACCATGAAATGGCATTTCTCCCAATTAAGAACTAGATTTGATTGTTCGCATCTAATAAGCATTCGTTCAAGATTAACTAGACATGATTCAAATGTATCACCAAAAACTGAAAAGTCATCCATGAAAACTTCCATGCATTCTTCTATCATGTCGTGAAAAATCGCCATCATGCACCTTTGAAAGGTTGCAGGGGCGTTGCAAAGTCCAAATGGCATGCGTTTGTAAGCAAAAGTACCATAAGGGCACGTGAATGTGGTTTTCTCTTGGTCCTCGGGTGCTATTGGAATTTGAAAATATCCGGAAAAACCATCAAGAAAACAATAGTAACTATTTCCGGCTAATCTTTCCAACATTTGATCAATGAAAGGTAAGGGAAAGTGATCTTTTCTGGTGGCGTCATTTAATTTTCTATAATCAATACAAACACGCCATCCTGGTACAGTCCTTATAGGAATAAGCACATTTTTTTCATTTATGGTGACAATCATGCCACCCTTCTTAGGTACTCATTGAACTGGGCTTACCCATTGACTATCAGAAATTGGATAAATTAAACCTGCATCTAGCAGTTTAATAATTTCTTTCTTAACAACATCTTGCATATTAGGATTTAGTCTTCTTTGGCGTTGCCCATACGTTTTATGACCTTCTTCCATAAGGATTTATGTGTGCAATACGAAGGACTTATTCCTTTAATATCATGAATCTTTCATGCAATAGCTGGTTTATGAGCTTTTAGCACAGAAATGAGTTGAGATTTTTCATTTTCAGTAAGAGAAGATGATATTATTACATGTAATTCAGATTCACCATGTAAATAAGCGTATTCCAAATGGTTTGGAAGTGGCTTTAACTCTAATGTCGGTGGTTCTTCTATCAATGATTTGTATCGATATCTGTCTTCCTCTTTTAGCATTTGAATTTCTTCTGTTGTTGGTTCATATCCATTAGCCATAAGTGTAGCTAACATTTCAGTTTCATCAATTGGTTTATTTCCTTCTCCTAAAGAACATTCTCCTGTTCCTTGAAATTCTGGAAATTCTTCTAACAATTCTGCATGTGAATCTATAGTTTGAATATAATAACATATATCATCTGCAGATTGCGGTTGTTGCATGGCTCTATCAACAGAAAAGGTAACACTCTCGTCCTCTATACTTAGGGTCAGTTTCTTACCAAACACATCTATTATTGCTTTAGCCGTGTTTAAGAATGGTATTCCTAATATGAGAGGAACTCGAGGATCTTCTTCCATGTCTAGAATAACAAAATCTACTGGAAATACTAAAGTACCAACTTTAACTAGCATGTTTTCCATTATCCCTCTAGGATATTTTACTGACCGATCGGCTAGTTGTATACTTATTCGTGTTGGTTTCAATTCTCCAAGGTCTAGTTTAGCGTATATTGAATACGGCATTAGATTTATACTAGCACCTAAGTCTGCCAATGCTTCTATTGAACTAAGACTATCCAGAAAACATGAAATTGTGAAACTTCCTGGATCTGATAATTTTTCTGGTATCTTATTCAACAGTACTGCAGAACAATTAGCATTCATAGTAACAGCCGAGAGTTCTTCCATTTTCTTTCTATTTGTGATTAGATCTTTCAAGAATTTAGCATATCTAGGCATTCCTGAAATTACATCAATGAAAGGAAGATTTACATTTATTTGTTTAAACATGTCCAAGAATTTGGATTGTTCAGCTTCTAGTCTTTCTTTTCTCATTTTACTCGGGTAAGGAAGTGGTGGTTGGTATGGTTTAACATAAGGTTTTGCCTTAACTGTGTTATCTTCATTAACCTTTTCAACTACCGGTTCTGTTTCCTTATCTTGCTCAGATTGTGGTTCTTGTGGAGTAGGAATAGCTTCATCAGAAATTACAGGTATTTCAGGTGGTTTAAGTGTAATACCACTTCTTGTGGTAATGGCTTTAGCTGTTTCATTCCGGGGGTTAGCATTTGTATCACTAGGTAGACTTCCTAGTTTTCTTTCACCTATTAACCTTGCTAGGTTGCTCACTTCTTGTTCCAGATTTTGAATAGAAGCTTGTTGATTTCTTAATGCTTGAGCATTTTGTTCATTGGTTTGTTTCTGAGATGTGAAAAATTAAGTTTGAGATTCAACTAGCTTCGACATCATATATTCTAAATTTAGCTTTTTATCATCGGTTTGTGGAGGTTTATTTTGAAAAATAGGTCTTTGCTGATTGTAAGTATTATTGGATACTTGTTGATTACTAGGACCTTGTTGATTGTATTATGGAACATTTCGGTTATAGTTCTGATTTTGATTGTAGATTGGTCTTGGAGGTTGATAATTATTCTGATAATTATTTCCAGGCCTTTGGTTTATGTATGAAACATTCTCTCTTTGTTCCATTGTTTGTTCAATATTGAGACAATCTTTTGTCAAATGTGGTCCTCCACACTGCTCACAACTAATTCTTATTTAGTGAATATCTTTAGTCATCTTTTCCATTCGTCTCTCGACAGCATCTATCTTTGCAGAAATGGAATCAAAGTCATGGCAAGAATCGGCTCTAGCCGCTTTAGATGATCTAACGATATCTTTTTCTTGATGCCACTCATGTGAGTGGGAAGCAGTGTTATCAATAATTTTGTAAGCTTCAGTTGCAGTTTTCTTCATAATGGAACCACCAACTGCTATATCGATGTCTTTTCTTGTAGTGATGTCGCATCCTTGGTAGAATATTTGTACTATTTGATAAATGTCTAAACCATGTTGCGGACATCCTCTTAACAACTTTCCAAATCTTGTTCACGCTTCATATAGAGTTTCGTTTGGCTTTTGTGTGAACGTAACAATTTCTCCTTGAAGTCTTACGGCTTTAGATGCCGGATAGAATTGTTTAAGAAATTTTTCAACTAAAACGTCCCATGTATCAATCGCCCCTTCAGGTAACGATTCTAACAAATCTTTGGCTTCTCCCTTTAAAGTCCAGGGAAATAACATGAGATCTGTTCATCCTCCACTTCTCTTATTTTGAATAAAGTTCAAATCCTATTAAAGGTTCGAAGATGTTCGTTTGGATCTTCCTTCGGCGCACCACTAAATTGGCATTGATTAGTTACCATGTGTAAGATTTGTCTTTTGATTTCATAATATGGCGCATTAATGTCAGGTTGAGTAATTGCGTGACCTTGGCCAGTGCGTTTAGCTCTCATTCGGTCTTCCATACTTAGAGGTTCCAGATTCTCCATTATTGAGTTTTTTGAATCTAAATCACTAGAGGATTCTGATTTAATGGTTTGTTCCTCGACAATCTCTGTTTGAATGATTGGTGGTTCTGGAGGAAAGATTAGTGGTTCAGGATCTCTGAATTGTCCCTGAATATCCTCCGGATTCTCAATTGTGAGGTCAGGTTCAAAAAATGGATTATCGGAAATTTGAATTGGAGTACTTGGTCGACTGGATGACGATTCTAAAGAAAAATCAACGGCGACAATATTGGCTAGATGTCTTGATCGAGTTACAGATGGTGAACGTATGAAAGGTGGTGAACATTTTGCTCGGTGCATTTACTGAATATCCTATTAGTTATAAAAGATAAAAATTATATAAGTTATCAAATTATAGACTTTTCTAATTTTGCCCACGTTTCGAATAGCCAATAGATGCAGCAGGTAGCAAAGACCCTTTAAATCAGAAGGCCACAACTCGCCACTAACAAATCCAACTATTACTACGAACCAGAAAATTTTGGATGTCTATCAATTTAACCATTTAAAATAATTTTTCGTTGAAATTTAAAGAAATTTTAGAGAAGAAATAGAAAATTCTATGTCCTAAAAACTAGAGCGGCGCCAAAAAAGAAAGAAAAAGAACGCGTCGAAAAACGTCGAAAAATAAAAGGTCGAAAAATAATAAAAAGAACGTAGCGCGTCGAAACTTAAAAGTCTAAAAACTAAGAATTAAAAGTTGCGTCTAAAAGTATTAAAGCTTAAAGGAATTCTATATTCAAAATGGTAATAACTTAGAAAGTAATAAAATTTATAAAACGGCGTCGCAAAATTCTAAAGCACCTAAATCTTAGTCTAAAGAAAAAGCACTTAAGGGATTTTACGGCAAAGCCTATAAATCTAGAAATAAAAAAAACTATGGCAAAAACTATGACTTAAAACTAAATACGAACGAAAAATACAAATATTACGCTAAAACAAATAAAAAGATACAAAATATAAAAATAAACTTAAAGTTGTAAAAAGTACAATTTTTATAAAAATATTATTTTTATATTATTTATTTATAAAAGTATTAATTTTATAATTTATTAAAACTAATTAAAACTAAAAATACAGATTAAATAAATAAAACTAAAATTAATATTAGAAATTAATTAATTAATAAACCCTAATTAGGGTTAATAATATTAATTAAAATTAAATTAAACCCTAAACTGGTCGGACTAGGATACCAGACCAGTCAAATCACCTCATGCGATCGCATGAGGTGTTAGTGAAATGTCTGCAACTAATCCATCCGGACGAAGTCTTCAACAGTTGTTCCCATTGCGATGATCGACTCCAAATAATATCTTTAATATGAGCTAATGCACAGCAGAAGACTTAATTCGTACCTGAGAATAACATGCTTTAAAATGTCAACATAAAGTTGGTGAGATATATAGGTTTGATGCTAGCAGCGTTATAACTATGGACCACAAGATTTCATATATTTAAACATAATACACTCGCAAGTGTATGTAAAAGTAGTTGAGCACTTGGTAACCATACTTAACATTTAAATCATCGCAGCATATTCTTAAATAATCTCTACACCGTACCAAGTGTAGTATACAGAAACGAAGTACTGTGCAACCGTTGAAAACTGGTCGTCCAGCCCGGTTGGGGTTGTCAGGCCCGATAGATCTATCAACAGGATTCGCGTTTACATTCCTCATGTAAATATTAGCTACCAAGTATAAAGAAATATGCCATGGTACAACTCAACATAGAATTTATTTTTGGTTACTTGTGTCCATAATGTACATCATAAAATGCATGTATTCTCATCCCAAAATATTTAGAGTTTAAAATGGACTATATACTCACCATACTGTATTTTGTAGTAAAAATACATATAACATCATTGAATATGTGACGGGTTGGCTTCGGATTCACGAACCTATATCATTTGTGTATTCATTAATATATATATATATATATATATATATATATATATATATATATATATATATATATATATATATATATATATATATATATATATATATATATATATATATATAATCGTAATCGAATAATTATTTTTATTATTATTAGTGATATAATTTTTATATTAATAACACATATATATTTTTCATTCTGTATTCATTTCGTTTATAAAAATATTAATAAAGATAAATTATGTATCTTAAATTTACCTTTATGTAATTACCGTTTTTGTTTACAAAATATTAGTTATAATAACACTTAGAGCAATTATGCTGATAATAATAATTATTTTCATAGTACTAATAAATTAAATGATAGTATTAATAATAGTCTTTTAAAAATGTAGATTTATAGTAATGATACTTTAAATGATAAAATCAATGTTAAATATACAAATATAATTAATACTTATTTTAAATACTAATACTAATGTTAATAATAGTAATATTCAAAATGCTTATAATTATGTTAATAATATTAATAATTGTAAATAAGTAATAATAACAATAATAACATATCATAATAATATTAACATTAATAATAATCATAAAAAGAATTATAATAAGGCTTTATACCCTTTAAAAATCCTTGAATAAAAAGCATAGCCGCAGACGGGACTCGAACCCGAGACCTCTCGCTCACACTCAATCACTCTAACCAGTTGGGCTAACGTGTCTTTCTGTTTTAATTCCCTAACAAACTCCATATAACCCATTCTGTTAAATGTGTTCTTCTTCTCCTTCAACTTTAATCACCCAGTAACCAAATCACAATCAACATACCAATACCAAGCATAAAGCGAATATTTTAACACTTCCTAATAACGATAACAATTTAATATCAAAGGTTTATGTTGAAAAAAAAATGAAAAAAATAAAGACAGCTTGCTGCTGCTGCGACGAGAATAATAGGAAGAAAAAAAATTGATTGTCAATTTGAGATCGTTTTGGACAAAAATTTCAACACAAACTACCCTTCAAATCATTTATATGATCTTCCTCAAACATCAATTGAACCTGAAACACCTATTTGAATTCAAATTTTGCGATGAACAAAAACATTTGACTTTTTAGAATTAAACTTTGACTTCAAAATTTGTAAACACACGAAAAGATTAAAGCCTGTAAACTTGCAGTTGGATCAAACGGATTATTCCCAACACTTTTGTATTATTAGATTTTTAAATAGAACAGCAAATCAAAGTTTTTAAAGAAAGAAGCTTGAACAGGGCCGGTACCTGTTCTTCCCATTCAATTCTAATTAATTCGATGTTTTAAAAATTGTGAAAGGTAATGGGAGTTGTTAGTTAATCAGGTGAGGTTTATGGTATCCTTTAACATTTGGAACCGATCTGTTTATATAAGAAGAATGCCGACACACAATACAAAACATATACAGAAAAAAAAATAAAAAAATAAAGAAGAAAAGGATTGACAATCGATTTTTGGATTTATACTGGTGTTTAGATACTCAATTGATACATATTCGATATTTTAGAATCAATTCACAATAGAGTGATAGGGATATTCACTGAACTAGTTTCCTGTGTATGTATATGTGTATATATATATATATATATATATATATATATATATATATATATATATATATATATATATATATATATATATATATATATATATATATATATATATATTATATCTAATATATTATAATTATCCTTAATAATTAATAAATATGTTAATATTATTAATACTTTTAATATTATATATAATGATAAAAAAAATAATTATAGTAAAAAAAATAACAATAATGATAATCTAATAGTAACAATATTATTATTAATTATGATATGCATATAATAACATATATAAACCTTAATATTTATATATATATCATGATATACATATAACATTAAACATGTATAGAAATCACATATATTTATTTCAATCACAATCTTATTATTCTATATATATTACTTTACTTATTCAATTAAATGATTAAATTATTTTATATCTTTTCAATTAATTATATATACTTAGATTTATATGAATATACATATATATTTATATATTTATTTACACACAATGGTTCGTGAATCGTCGGAACTAGTCAAAAGTTAAACGTATATATGAACATCATTTCAAAATTTTCTAGACTCAACATTACATACTTGGCTTATCGTGTCGGAAACATATAAAGATTAAGGTTTAAATTTGGTAGAAAATTTCTGGGTCATTACAGTACCTACCCGTTAAAGAAATTTCGTCCCCGAAATTTGATAGAGATCGTCATGACTAACAATAAGAATGTTTTCATGACAATTACGAGGTAAATATGGAGTTTTATTATTATTGAGAGATACAGATAAAACGATTCGATCATGTGAAGCGTACGAGTGAAGCTATCACAAAAGAGTGAAATGAGTAAAAATATATTCGTTTTAAGCAATGAGGTAGTTATGATTGATTTCCGGAATTCATGGGATTTAAAGAAAATCTTACGTAATAAGATTTGGTTCTTCGGCGATCAGGATTTCCTTTGATTTAATGCGGCAATCTGTTTCGATTTCTCTGTCGGATATTTCACTATAAATCCACCTCCTTCCCTTCCTTGCTTCCATACCTCACATCTTCTATCCTTTCTCCCTAATTCCTAATTTAAGACATTCGTCGATATGCTCCATCCCATTCTGATCCTTGATATACTCTTAATTTTCACATCTGTCATCCTTCTCTTTCATCTACCACCAGAAGAATCTATTTACTTTTACTATACTCTTGTGTTCATAGTGTTTCTAGTTCTCCCGTGTCTTTATATTGCTACATGCATTGATGTACATGGTTTGTAATTTCAGGGTTGTTATCGGCCTTTGTATTCTTCATTATTTTTCAGAGCCTCATGCTTTCGTTTTCTCTTCCCGACTTCGAGTCAAGCGAGTAATGGTCCGAAATTCGTAGGTATGAAATTTGGAATGAACATAGTTAATGCTCTAAGATAGAAATGGTAATGGAACAATTTTTGATTTGTCAAATTACCAGAATATCCTGGAAAAGATAGAACTATCAAGATGATATGTTCCTAATATGTTTGGAGATTGAATAGAATGTAAGAGCCGTGTAACATGGCACATGATGACGGTACTGGGAATCATCACGCTTCATTAGAAACTCAACATGACTTACTGTAATATAATGATGTTGATCAAGTGTCATTATATTATACTAATTCATGCATCAGTTCCCAACACTACTTCAAAACATTCCTATTTTAAACTTGAAGGTTTCAAAATTTAGAAACTAACACAGTTTTTTTTTTTTTTTTTTTTTTTTTGCAGATATTACGGAGAAATAAATGATCTCAGATAAAATATCTTCAGAAATATCGAGGATATTTATAATGAAAGGCACGATGATATTTTAGAATTTCTAACATCAATGGATGATGAAGAAGATTTGTCTGCGAAGATTTAGAATGAGAAATAAGGTGGTTGCTAACGATTTCAGCAGGCACGGAAACAGTTGGATTCTTTGAATATAGAGTTTGGTCCTTGTATTTGTTCTTTGTTTCCTTCACGGTTAGCTCAATCCGTTTTTCAGTACCAAATTTTCTATCGAGTGTTCCTAACACCTCCTCCTTTATCATCAACTTTTGGTCATTAAGACCATCTACAACATGCTGCTTCGTTAGCATTTTCAAAGTTAACGGATCTGGGTCATCGGTTATCAAACCAAGGTGGTTTCGGGAGAATTGTGTTTTTAAATGATTAAACGCTGATGGTACTATGGTGGAATATAAAAGATTCTCCGGTAACAATGAGGAAAGCTAATCGTATATATCAAAGTTATAATAAGGTTGATTCGAACGAAGAGTCGAAGTTGACTTGCTGGAGCTGTGACAAAATTTGCTACTTTGAAAAGGAGTCATAAGGTTGTTTTTGCTAATAAATGCCAAAGAATTCGACGTGAGTACGTGTTAAACTATGACTTTGGGTTCGAGAGTTTTTCAGGTGCATAAATATATGCAAAGATCTTTTCCTCCATAGACGAGGTGCGGTTGGTTCAACTTCTCGGTTGAGGTATTTTCAAGAATCATGGAAAGATTTGAACGCGAATTGTAACTGTCGAGGTACAAATGAGGTTTAAGATGAAATCAAGTGGCAAACTTGAAGAATTGTTTAGTTTCATATGTTATAATCAATATTTTAATTTATTTTAATTGTCCAAAGTTAGCAGTCCAAGAGTCCAATAGTCCAATAGTCCAATAGTTCAATAGTTCATATATAGTTTAATATATAATATTCGAATTAATTAATACGTATCGTGACCCGTGTACCGGTCTCAGTATTGATCACAACTCAAACCATATATATATTTTAGGATCAACCTCAACCCTGTATAGCCAACTCCAACATTCACATATAGAGTGTCTATGGTTGTTCCGAAATATATATATATAGATGGGTCGATATGATAGGTCAAAACCTTGTATACGTGTCCCGTTATTTAAAGTGCGTAAAATAATAAATATATATCATGACCCGTGTACAACGTATTGTCTCAGAATTAATCCGACGTATTGTGTACATGCATCCCGATTTAAAGTGCGTAAAAGTAAATAACAGAAATTAAATAAAATTGCGAGAATGTAAATTGCGATAAATAAAATGTAACCAGTTAGCTAGGAACAGTTAGCTAGGAACAGTTAGCGTGGATTCTTAACAAAATTTCTCATAGTTAATTTGTTTGTTTCTAACAAATTTTAATTTGTCCAATGTTTTCTTCATTATGCCACTTGTTGAATTTTGATAGATCAAAATCCAAATATAAAATTTGAATGAAATTGGTTATTCTGCGGTGAACGGATACGTATCTCTGTGGATGTAAGCAGGATAGTAATTGACTGTTGAATCAGATTTGAAGAACGTACAGTGTAACTTATTAATGTGAAATCTAAATATTCCTCAGGTACTACCTACCCGTTAAAATATTTTCACCATTAACAGTTTGTACGAAAGAATTTTTAATTATAATCTTTATGAAAATATGCTTGCATATATATTTTCTTCAGATGTAATCATGGATTTAATGAGTCAATAAGATATTAAACTCATTTGATTTATCGTTAGTACTTGATTACATGATCTCTAAAACATTAGAGATTTCGTAATCACCATGTCGAATGAAGATAAAGGAGGTAGAACGATACGTAAAGCGAAGATAATCGATATAGAACGATATGTAGAACGAAGATCATACTCGAAGTACATATGGGGTTATTGAGGCATGTAAGGTTGATATCCGAGGTATAGATTGTGATGTTGAGGTTTACGACGCGGTTGTGGTTGGGGTGATAAGGGTACTGTTGATGTTGATGATGGTGATGCCATTGATGCTGGTGATGATGCTGGTACCGAAGATTGAGATGTTTATGTTACTGGCGGTACTGGTTATACTGTCGGTGCTGCTGCTGGTGTTTGTAACCTTCGCACCATATTCTCTAAAGCCACTACCGAGCGCGAAGCTCGATGACTTCTTCTATTATACCGGGATGATTGGCGGTTGGAGCGAGCGAATGAACAAGATTCGAAATATGGGATAGTATATAATCGTGACGAAACACTCTGGAAATGAGAGAGAAAATGGTTTCTTAAAAAACAGGTTCGCCGGTAAGTGCTTCAGGTTCATCGCCAAGAGGGCAATTTGGTGGATGGAAAGGATCCTCGATGTGAAATGATTTTCAGATATCGGATAATATTCTAACTATATAGAATGTCTATGTATATATAATCCTAAAGATTTCGTAGACTACAGAGGAATTTACGGTATATGTCAGGCAAGTCTACAGATGTGCTAAGATATGAATTTTGTCTATACACTATCAATGCAGTAAATGCAGTATGACGTGTCTAGACTTATGAATGATAAGCAGGTAATTTCCTAAGGATGATAAGCAGATAATTTCCAACTAGAAATGATAAGCAAAACTTTTAACACGCAGACACGATCGAAGTCCAGACTCACTAATGTATCCTAACAACTACCAATTAGACACACTAATGCAAGACCTGGTTCGCTAAGACACCCGCTCTGATACCAACTGAAATGTCCGCAACTAATCCATCCGGACGAAGTCTTCAACAGTTGGTCCCATTACGATGATCGACTCCAAATAATATCTTTAATATGAGCTAATGCACAGCGGAAGACTTAATTCGTACCTGAGAATAACATGCTTTAAAACGTCAACATAAAGTTGGTGAGATATATAGGTTTGATGCTAGCAGCGTTAAAACTATGGACCACAAGATTTCATATATTTAAACATAATACACTCGCAAGTGTATGTAAAAGTAGTTGAGCACTTGGTAACCATACTTAACGTTTAAATCCTCGCAGCATATTCTTAAATAATCGCTACACCGTACCAAGTGTAGTATACAAAAACGAAGTACTGTGCAACCGTTGAAATCTGGTCATCCAGCCCGGTTGGGGTTGTCAGGCCCGATAGATCTATCAACAGGATTCGCGTTTACATTCCTCATGTAAATATTAGCTACCAAGTATAAAGAAATATGCCATGGTATAACTCAACATAGAATTTATTTTTGGTCACTTGTGTCCATAATGTAAATCATAAAATGCATGTATTCTCATCTCAAAATATTTAGAGTTTAAAAGGGACTATATAGTCACCATACTGTATTTTGTAGTAAAACTACATATAACATCATTGAATATGTGACGGGTTGGCTTCGGATTCACGAACCTATATCATTTGTGTATTCATTAATATATATATATATATATAATCGTAATCGAATAAATATTTTTTATTATTATTAGTGATATAATTTTTATATTAATAACACATATATATATTTCATTCTGTATTCATTTTGTTTATAAAAATATTAATAAAGATAAATTATGTATCTTAAATTTACCTTTATGTAATTACCGTTTTTGTTTACAAAATATTAGTTATAATAACACTTAGAGCAATTATGCTGATAATAATAATAATTTTCATAGTACTAATAAATTAAATGATAGTATTAATAATAGTCTTATAAAAATGTAGATTTATAGTAATGATACTTTAAATGATAAAATTAATGTTAAATATACAAATATAATTAATACTTATTTTAAATACTAATACTAATGTTAATAATAGTAATATTCAAAATGCTTATAATTATGTGAATAATATTAATAATTGTAAATAAGTAATAATAACAATAATAACCTATCATAATAATATTAACATTAATAATAATCATAAAAAGAATTATAATAAAGCTTTATACCCTTTAAAAATCCTTGAATAAAAAGAATAGCCGCAGACGGGACTCGAACTCGAGACCTCTCACTCACACTCAATCACTCAAACCAGTTGGGCTAACGTGTCTTTCTGTTTTAATTCCCTAACAAACTCCATATAACGCGTTCTGTTAAATGTGTTCTTCTTCTCCTTCAACTTTAATCACCCAGTAACCAAATCACAATCAACATACCAATACCAAGCATAAAGCGAATATTTTAACACTTCCTAATAACGATAACAATTTAATATCAAAGGTTTATGTTGAAAAAAAATGAAAAAAAATAAAGACAGCTTGCTGCTGCTGCGACGAGAATAATGGGAAGAAAAAAAATTGATTGTCAATTTGAGATCGTTTTGGACAAAAATTTCAACACAAACTACCCTTCAAATCATTCATATGATCTTCCTCAAACATTAATTGAACCTGAAACACCTATTTGAATTCAAATTTTGCGATGAACAAAAACATTTGACTTTTTAGAATTAAACTTTGACTTCAAAATTTGTAAACACACGAAAAGATTAAAGCCTGTAAACTTGCAGTTGGATCAAACGGATTATTCCCAACACTTTCGTATTATTAGATTTTTAAATAGAACAGCAAATTGAAGTTTTTAAAGAAAGAAGCTTGAACAGGGCCGGTACCTATTCTTCCCATTCAATTCTAATTAATTCGATGTTTTAAAAATTGTGAAAGGTAATGGGAGTTGTTAGTTAATCAGGTGAGGTTTATGGTATCCTTTAACATTTGGAACCGATCTGTTTATATAAGAAGAATGCCGACACATAATACAAAACATATACAAAAAAAAAATAAAAAAAAATAAAGAAGAAAAGGATTGACAATCGATTTTTGGATTTATACTGGTGTTTGGATACTCAATTGATACATATTCGATATTTTAGAATCAATTCACAATAGAGTGATAGGGATATTCACTGAACTAGTTTCCTGTGTATGTATATGTATATATATATATATATATATATATATATATATATATATATATATATATATATATATATATATATATATATATATATATATATATATATATTATATCTAATATATTATAATTATCCTTAATAATTAATAAATATGTTAATATTATTAATACTTTTAATATTATATATAATGATAAAAATAATAATTATAGTAAAAAAAAATAACAATAATGATAATCTAATAGTAACAATATTATTATTAATTATGATATGCATATAATAACATATATAAACCTTAATATTTATATATATATATATATATATATATATATATATATATATATATATATATATCATGATATACATATAACATTAAACATGTATAGAAATCACATATATTTATTTCAATCACAATCTTATTATTCTATATATATTACTTTACTTATTCAATTAAATGATTAAATTATTTTATATCTTTTCAATTAATTATATATACTTAGATTTATATGAATATACATATATATTTATATATTTATTTACACACAATGGTTCGTGAATCGTCGGAACTAGTCAAAAGTTAAACGTATATATGAACATCATTTCAAAATTTTCTAGACTCAACATTACATACTTGGCTTATCGTGTCGGAAACATATAAAGATTAAGGTTTAAATTTGGTCGGAAATTTCCGGGTCATTACAGTTAGTTGGTTTTCCATGCGATCGCATGGATTCGGGTATCAGGCCTGGATATGGGCTGCTACAGTACCAGGCCGAGAACTTTTACTTATTATTTTTTTTCTGTTTTTAATATTAAATAAAATATTTATATAAAAACTTATATATTTTTTTTACAAACTAAAATAGAAATAGAAATATTTTATAATTTATATATTTTAAACAAACTCTTAAAAATATATATATATTGTTTTTCTTTTTATATTTTAGTATTTTTTAATATTTAAAACGTATTTTTACAAAAGCGTATTTTTACAAAAGTAAACTAAGAATCCCTTTTTTATATATATAGCGTTTTGATTCCGGCGTTTAAGTAGTCCCCAGCAGCGGCACCAAAAATACTTGATGTTAACGCGAAGGGGTAAAAAATAATATTAATTTTTACTACAAAATACTATTAAATACGATACAATTTTACACAAGTTATTTATTTATTTATAGAGTGAATATACATAAACCTTGCTACAACACTTATAGGCAGTGTACCTAATCGTACAGTAGTGTAGTTTTTAATAAGTCCGGTTCATTCCACAGGGAGCTAGCCAAGTTTAACGCTATATTTTTAAAACTATATTTGTATAAATATAAATATAAATATATATATATAAGTAATATTATTATTATAAAAGGGGGTTTTTACCGTTTAATGACCGTTTTGTCAATTTTAAAACTTTAGCCGCAGTTAAAACCTAATGTAAAATATTAAAAATAAATATAACTTAAATTAAAGCGTAAAGTAAATAACGATAATGAAATTGAGATAAATAAAAGTGCGATAAAATAAAATTGCGATAATTAAAAAGTACAATAATTAAAAGTGCAATTAAATAAAATGACAGTAAATAAAATGCGATAATTAAAAGTGTAATTAAATATGAAATAAAGGAATTATGCTTATTTAAACTTCCGTAATCATGATGTTTGACTTGTTGATTTTAGTTTATTCCCATGGGTTAATTGTCCTTTGTCCTGGATTATTCAATATGTCCGTCTGGTTTTTGTCCATAACAGTCCATCAGTCATAAATATAAAGTGCGAGTATCCTCGTCAAATTATCCTTATATTCGAAGTCAAATATTCCAACTAATTGGGGACTTAAACTATAATTACACCAAGTGTCCTTGTATATAATTCATCCCTGTTTTAATAAGTCCATTGACTATTAATCCATTCCCGTGTCCGGTTAAATGAACGATTATTAGTACTTATAAATATCCTGCCCATCGTGTCCGATCGAGTGTATATGGTTATTTATAGGTACGTCCAATTGTAAATCTTTATATTAAATTAACAAACTATCATTTAATTAAACAAATATAAAGCCCATTAATAGCCCATAGTCTAATTTCCACAAGTGTCATTCTTTTGTCCAAATCTCAATTATGGTACAAAGCCCAATTACCCAACTTTAATATTTAACATCACGATTACTTCGGCTTAAATAAGCATAATAGTAACTTAGCTACGAGACATTAATTTAAAAAGGTTGAACATAACTTACAATGATTAATAATAGCTTAGCGTTACACGGACGGAATTTCGACTTACACACTTACAACATTCGCTAACATACCCTTATTATTAAAATTAAAATTAAAATTAAAATATATATATATATATATATATATATATATATATATATATATATATATATATATATATATATATACGTTTGAGAGATGGAGAAAGAAAAAGATGTGTTTTTGTTCGCTGAAACTCGTCGCCTTTTATAGTTGTGGCCAGCATTTCAGGGCCATGTGATCGCATGGCTTTGATGCCTGATTCCCATGCGATCGCATGGAGGGCTATTCTAGCTCACACTCATTTGTACACTAGTTTGCCGACGATTTATATATATAATACATATATATATATATATATATATATATATATATATATATATATATATATATATATATATATATATATATATATATATATATATATATATATATATAATTTTAAGAATTATTTATATATTATATTATATTCATGTGCATAGTTGACTTGTAATTTTTAGTCCGTTGCGTCGAGCGTTGAGAGTTGACTCTGGTCCCGGTTCCGGATTTTTGAACATCCTTGCATACAATTTAATATCTTGTACTTTGCGTTTTGTGACTCGTACTCTTGTAATTTTGAGACGTTTCTCATCAATAATTTGAACCACTTTGATTGTACTTTGTACTTTTGAGCTTTTTGGTCGTTTGCGTCTTCAATTCGTCGAATCTGTCTTTTGTCTGCACCTTTTATTATTTAAACGAATATCACTTGTAAATAGAACAATTGCAACTAAAAGCTTGTATTTCTTGAGGCATAATGCTATGAAATATATGTTCGTTTTTAGCATTATCAAGTACCGATTTGGTCTTAGAAACGAATAACAAGATTGATATGATTCGGGAGCATTTGAAAAAGGCGCAAGATAGACAAAAGTCGTATGCCGACAAGCGTAGACGAACGATCGAATTTCAAGAAGGTGACATGGTGATGCTTAAGGTTTCACCATGGAAGGGTGTTATTCGGTTCCGAAAACGGGGAAAGTTAGCTCCTCGGTTTATTGGGCCATTTAAAATTTTAGCTTGTGTTGGTGAAGTTGCGTATCGTTTGGAATTACCCGAAGAGCTTGCGAGGATCCATAATACATTTCATGTTTTCCATCTCCGTAAGTGTCTTGCGGATGATTCTTCTTGGGTGCCTTTAGACGAGATTGAGCTAAACAATAAGTTAGAGTATATTGAGGAGCTGATTGCTATACTCGATGAGAAGGTCAAAAGGTTGAGAAATAAAGAAGTGAGAACTTTTAAAGTTCAATGGCATCGTAGTAAAGGTTCCGAATTTACCTGAGAGCCCGAAGAGTTTGTGTTAGTTTATCTTCCCTCTTGTCATGCTGCTTGGATCACGAGGACGCGCTCCGATTCAAGTGGGGGAGAGTTGTAAGACCCTAATAATAATTGTACAGCAGTGTAATTATGGTACATGAAGTGTAGGTGACTTTGTATATTAAAACAGAGGTCAGAGAGTGATCTGGGCTGGGTACGCTCAGCGCACACATAGGGGTGCACGTGGCGCACTCCTCACTGTAGCCGAGTTCTGCTTGTTTTAATTAGATATTTTGATGGGCTTTTTGGTAATTTCACTTGTGGACGAGTTGGAGGCCAGTAGGTCAGATCTTGGGGTGTCATTCACTCCATTTCCAACAACCTCATCCTTTCCACTTCAATTTTAGAGAGAGAGAGAGTGAGATTCTTGTGTGAGAAAGCTCAAGCAAAGGAAAAAGGAGCTAGTTTTGAGTCTTAGCTCGAGTTATAAAGTTGTTCATCTCCTCTCTAGCTACATTTTGGTTGTAGTGGTATGTTCTAACTTTAATTTCCTTACTTTGATTTTGTGTAAGGGTTAGGGTTTGGGTAAATGGTGAACATAAAACCCATGTTTGACGATTTTGGGTGTTCTTGGGTAAGATTGAGTCATGTAGACTCAATAGTAACTAACCTAGTGTTTTAAAGTATTAATTGGGGTATATGAACATAAATTGGTTAGCAAATTACTAGCACACCTAAATGTTTAGTAAATGGGTGTTAGGAGGGTTTGTGGAAGACCCGAAATGGGTGTGTTGACATTAAAGTGATTAAAGGAGTAATTGTTGACCTAGTTGGGCAAGATGGGTGTGAAATGTCATAAGTTTGGGTAAGACGGTGTTGTTTGACCTTAATCACTAGCTTTTAGTGATTGATGATGGGTCTTGACCTTAAATGACGGTTTTGGTAAATGGGGCATTTAAAGCAATTAAGTCATTGAATGCACATGTGTAAATTGTTGGCATTTAGTCCAACTAGTTTGTGTGTTAATGGAGTACTTATTATATTAGGTACTTTGCTTTGAAGCTTGCGGAGTTATAAAATCGTCACCAAATTGTTAAGGTGAGTGGAGTAATTATACATGTATGTATATGGTGTATTTATTTGTATGCTATGGTATGACCCACGGAGCCGGGAGTGCCATAGTATGTGTGAGTGTACTATGATGTGAACCACGGAGCCGGTAGCATCATGGTGCACGTGTTGTGATGTGAACCACGGAGCCGGTAGCATCAAAGTGTGAACCACGGAGCCGGTAGCACTATAAAAATTAGGTGTGAACCACGGAGCCGGTAGCACTATAAAAGAGTATGACTCGAATGTGTAGTGACATGAACCTCGGAGCCGGTTGCGTCATAGCATTACGTATGGTGTGAACCACGGAGCCGGTAGCACCATGACGTGTGTATGGTTAACCTTATAGCTTGTGTATGTGTTGTTGTATAGCATAATATATTATTTTGGTGAATATGCTAATGATTATGCTAGTTGCGGTATTTGGAGGTTATTAGCTTATACTCGGAGTTTGTATGCTAATTGTTGTTACTAGCGAATATTACGGTGTATGTAAGTGCATGCAAGTAGATATATTATATATGTATATGTATAATTATTGCATTCACTAAGCTTTGCTTACCCTCTCGTTGTTTATCTTTTTATAGGCTCCGGCGTTGACAAGGGTAAGGGCATTCGATTGGATTAGAGATCCCGCTTGTTGTTTAGGGGACGCTTTTGGGGTGTGATAGCTTTTGGAGTTTGACCGAGACTTGGGTAGTTTAACCCCAAACACCATGCTCATAGTGTCGTTTGAAAATTAAACTAATGTGGTCGAAACTCATGATTTGTACGAAACTCGTAAAACGGCCGATGTGGGCTCCGTTTTGTAAAACTCATTTTATGTTTGAATCGTATGAGTTTTTCATATTAGAACATGTTGTGAAAAGCGTTTCGTCTAATTATGTCAGGAAGTGGGAGATCTTTATTTGAAAATTTGCAAAACCGGACGGAACTGATTTGGGGCCTGTGTGCGCCGCGCACCCTGTGGTGGTGCGCGTGGCGCACTCCACTGTTATAAAAAAAAATTTTGTTTCGCGTAATCAGTTGGTTATTTGGTTTGAGTTGTTACAGCATACTCCAGAATAAATCTTGTTTTTCTTCATCTTCTTCATCCTCATCTTCCTCGTCACTTGCTTCATCCGAATCACTAGACGCAACAACATGTATAAACGGGTTCTCTATTTTTTTTATTTTACACACGTTCTCAGCGCCATGGTTGAAGAAATCAAATTCTTCTGTGTTTGGAGGTGGTATTTCAGCCTGTTCTTCTTCCAAATGGTGTGTTTCGAGGTTTGGTTCGGAATTGTGTATTCGTAGGGTTTCTTGCAGATGGTGTGTTTGTTTGTTTGGTTGAGACTTGAGTATTCGGAGGTTTTTTTGGAGATGGTTTGTTTGTGGATTTTGTTGGGGCTAGAGTGTTTCTAGGTTTTGTTGGAGATGGTGTGTTTGTGGATTTTGTTGGGGTTAAAGCATTCATACTTTGTCGACAACATAAATATCAATAGGCTCGTTTGAGACAACGTGCTTTAAAAACTCATAAAAATCTTCGTGATCATTAGTAATATCAAAATATGATTATTATCAATATATCTCAGCGAAACAGGTGCATTAGGTGGCAATTCAATTTTTTTAAGAACTTTCCTTAACAATACTCTTCGATTTATTGGTTTTTGTGGAGCAAGTGGTAGTTTTACTCTAGTTCTAAAACAATCAAGGGACAGATACATAGGTATGTTGTTAACAAATTCAAAATTACCCCCACAACATACATAAACAACAAATGCTTCATCATTACTACAGCTCATTAATACACAAATTAGTGAAAAATAGATAAAAGTGTACCTTAACGATGCTCTAATGACGTGATCTATTTTAAAATGAAGTGAAATGAAATTAGTTACCTAGAGTTCTAGCCTCAATAAATATATAGGAACAAAATCTTATCCGTAAAAGTACAAAAAATCTAACAAAATTTATCCAAAAATCACAGAAAATCGATCCTGATAAGGCGCAAGGCCCAAGGACGCAAGACATGAACCTTGCGCCTTGCGTCTGTACGCAAGGGCGCATAGACGCAATGGCGCAAGGACTAATGATCTTTGCGCCTTGCGAGGGCAATATGTCAACTTTTTTTATGAGGGGTTCCAGCTTAAAAACTAGTAAAAAAATGGGCAAATAAGTGATAAACCCATTAATTCCTATGTGGGATCCATCAGAGTATTTATTCCAGTTTGAAGCCCACATAAGCAGTGGCGGTACTTAGTGGAACCCAAAGGTGGTATCCGCCCCACCTGGATTTTACGGAACAAAACATTTTACACTAAAAAAAATAAAAATCTACAAAAAATAAGGTTTTTTTTAGTGTTTACCCCTGCTGACAATGAAAAATTTATTAAATTTTTATACCGCCCCATCTGTATCCGAGTTCAAGTTCCGTCACTGCACATAAGATTGCATTACTCAAATCATAAAAGCCATGTTAGGGTAATCTTGAAGCCCAATACTTTAGTTATCCAACAGGGCCAAATAAGAGTCCAGAATCAAAAGTAAGATGGAAGAAGTTGAGTCAAATAAGACCTACGTCTGCATGTATGAATGATTTGTTAGTTAATATTTAATACATTATAATGCAAAGTTAATGAATCTGCCGCGTTAGTTAAAAGCACTGTTGCAAAACACCCCGTCTCGAGCCGTCTCGACTATCGTTGTGACGGTTTGGTGACTAGTCCGTCTCGTCTCAAAGAAAACCGTCTAATATGACAGTCAACGGTCAAAATTCGGGTCAAAGTTGAAAAAAAAAATAGGTCAAAGTCTCTCAAAATTCAGAAAAACCAGAAAGTCAGTAAAATCAGTCAAATTTGTCGTATTTTAGTTTAATTTTCTGTATTATATTAACGGTCGTAGAAATTATGACTACAAATTAGTCAATTAAATTTTTTAGCTTTAAAATATGTACACATATATACATTTATATACTTATATATTAAAAAAGTCAACTTTGTTCAACGTCCGTCTCGACCTCCGTCTCGACCGTGTCTCGAACGTCTCGACCTTTTTAAGACCCGACCGACTCGACCCCGTCTCACGTGTTTTGCAACTTTGGTTAAAAGCAAGCCAATGGAAACAAATACGTCTATCTGGCTATCGTTGCTTGTGCTTTTAGAATGCGCGCATTCGTATTTAAAGTTGACTGAAAAAGATGAACACGCATACCATAAAGCTTATAGCGGAAATTGTGGAGGTAACTTTAAGAGATTGTAACCAATTTCATAAGAGATAATTTTTTTTTTTTTTTTGAAAAGCCATAAGAGATTATGTTAATGTGGTGATTAAATAAATAAAGTTGAAATCATTTAGGTGTGATTTTCCATAATATAGAAAACATATATAGCTTGAGAGGAAGCATATCAAATAGGGACCGGGTTATTATCGCTGCATCGGCATAGTCGAAACGGAAGGTGATCGCAACGGGTGGTTTAGTCCCACTCGGGTGATCCTAATCGCTGTAAAAAAAATATCAAATGGGTTGGAAACCGGCAGAGTATATCGGTGATTCATAAAAATTAATGATTCAAGTTATTCAAACAGTTATAGATTATTTTTGATAAGGTTATAGTTTTTGTAATCACATATTTGACATAAACTTTGTAAGACAAAATTATCTTTTTAACCCATGAGACCATACCCGACCCGACCACTTTGCTTCCTTCCTTTGTTTTGGTGTATGTGTTGAATTGATAAAGAATTGTTTTTATGTTTCTTACAGGATACGGAAGTTGTTAACGAAGAAGGTGACTTATGATCCACTTAGGTTTGAAATCTTCTTGCAAGAATGTTAATTTCATAATATCCATCTTTACTCATTTGGGGACAGATATGGATATACCAAGAATTTGACTAGCTGTTGATCATCACCTTTCTTAATTAATTAAGATTCTGCTTAAACTATAGATATAAGATCACCAGTGTGTAATCTATTCTTTAAATTCCGTTTAGTAAATATAACGGCTTTACAAGACGTCCAAATTCCATGTACCATATTTTGGGTGTGTACATACGTAATGGCATTCTATGTGGACCTCGTACAGATGCTCTTTTTCAATCGGAAGTTAGTTGAGGGTAAGTTTGATCTGATTCTTGATGGAAAGTTTGAATAATTTGCGTAACGTATTAGTACATTTATAAGGGAAACTGAGCTGGGTGATCTCATAATTGCTTGTGTGACTTTGTTTATGGTTGGTATGTCCCCATGGATGTCTACTTATCTTCTGAAAATTGTACTATGCTTGGAAATGAGATACGTTTGGACTTTTAGTGTCACTCAACCAACTTTAAGGATATGCCTATTATTAACACTAAATTATACCGTTCATCCCTGTGATTTATACGAAATTACATTGATAGTTCTTTTGTTTTTGAAATTAAATGGATGATTTCTCACCTTCTATCAAGTGCACGCCTCTAATACTTTATGCTAACGGCTGTAACAATAGCTCGTTAAGTATTTGCATTTGCTAATCAAATGAGAAGAATTTACTCTGCAATATATATATATATATATATATATATATATATATATATATATATATATATATATATATATATATCTATATGTGTGTGTGTGTGTGTGTGTGTGTGTGTGTATGGTCATAATCAAGACGGAAGCACTTTTTTGGGGAAGGGGAAGCAAATTATTTATTTTTTTATTTTTTCGTTTTTAAAAAAACTTTATTCACGAAAATTATAGATTAGATGAAAATATGAACATTTAAAAAAGACACTTTGTGATGAATGTCATTATTTTGGCGGGAAAACGCTCGAAGAAAAAAAAATAAAAACATTCAATGCAATGAATGTTTTGCTGCTAAGTTTATTTGAATCATTTTGTTTTCATCTTGTGCGTAGTGTTTTTTTCGAATTTAGCCCGATTTAGAGTTTAGGGTTTAGGGTTTAGGGTTTTCGGGTTTACTCCGTAAACCCTCAACCCAAAACTCTAAACCCTAAACCCTAAACTCTAAACCGATCGTGTTAAAATATTCTATCTAAACCCTAATTTCTAAACCATAAACCCTAATTTCTAAATCCAAAACCCTAATTTTCAAACCATAATAGCTAAACCCTAATTTATAACCCCCTAATTTTTAAACCCTAATTTCTAAACCCTAATTTCTAACCCCTTAAAAAAAAACTCAGCAGCAAAACATTCAATGCATTGAATGTTTTTATTTTTTTCTTCTATCGTTTTCCCGCCAAAATAATGACATTCATCACAAAGTGTCTTTTTAAATGTTCATATTTTTATCTAATCTATAATGTTCGTGAACAAAATTTATTTAAAAAACGAAAAAAAATTACTTCCCCCCCCCCCAAAGTGCTTCCCTCTTGATTAAATCTCTCTATATATATAGTAGAGGGATCAAATGAGAACTTTTTTTGTGTGAGAACCCTGAAAACTCCAAAATATCCAAAAATACACTGAAATTCGAGCAAAAAGGGACACGACGAGCAAAAAAGGGGATAGTCGAGCAAAAAACGGGAAATTCGAACAAAAAACATGATATTCGAACAAAAAAAGGCGGGCGAACAATTTGTGTTCTACATTTTGGATAGTCGAATAAAAAATGTAAAACACGTTGATATTCGAACAAAAATGCAATATTCGAACAATTTGTGTTCTACATTTTGGTATTAGAACAAAAGAAATTTTTTTTTTTTTTGCCCGACTATGATGTTTTTGTTCCCCCGTATTGTTAATTTTTGCTCGACTTCCCTTTTTTTTTTGCTCGAATTCCCCTTTTTTTGCTCGAATTTGGGTGTATTTTGGAGTTCCTAGAGTTCTCACACTAAAAAAGTTCTCACTGGATCCTCTCCCTATATATATATATATATATATATATATATATATATATATATATATATATATATATATATATATATATATATATATATATTGGTAGGATCAAGGGGGAAGTAACCAATCGGGGGAAAACGGGGGAAGCAATTTTTTTTTCGTTTTTTAAAAAAACTTTGTTTACGAACATTATAGATTGGATGAAAATATGAACATTTAATAAAGACACTTTGTGATAAATGTTTTTATTTTGGCGGGAAAACGCTCGAAGAAGTAATATATAACAATTATCGTGTTTTTCGAGCGTATGTTGAGGTTTTAAATATTAGGGTTTAGATATTAGGGTTTAGATATAAGGGTTTATAGGGTTTAGATATTAGGTTTTAGAAATTTAGGGTTTAGGGTTTAGATTTAGGATTTAGATTTAGGGTTTAGATTGAGTTTTTAACACGAACGGTTTAGAGTTTAGGGTTTAGGGTTTAGGTTTTGATGTTTTGGATTTATGAAAAAACCCAAAACACCAAACCCTAAACCCTAAGCCCTAAGCCCTAAACCCTAAACTCTAAATCGGACTAAACTTTTACTTCACAAAACATGAAGAAAAAAAACGTTCACATTCTTCACGAACAATATTATCTTGAATGTTACTTTTGTCGATCGTTTTTCCGCTTAAATAATAACATTCATCACGAAGTGTCTTTTCTAAATGTTCATATTTTCGTGTGATCATGATGCTGGGAAAAAAATTCCAAAAAAACGATTTTTCTTTTTTGCTTCCACCCGCTTCCCCCCGATTGGTTACTGATATTGCTCAATTCATACATATATTTAGTCGCAATATCAGTCCAAAATTGATAAGTTTGTATTTGTTTTGTATTACTTTCTACTTGTAATTGTATAAATAAATAAAAGTGAAGACGAAGTGCGAAAATGAAGATTAAAGAAGAAAACGGTCAAAAACGCTCAATGTACAATTCAACAACCAAAAGGTACAAGAGATTGGAGCATGAAGTTAAATATTCAAAGATGTACAAACATTGAGGCACAAGTTACGAGTCCATGAATCACAAGAAATTGTCGGCATATCATTTACTAGTGCATGTTGACTCAAGATGATCACATTATGTATTAAATATTGCAAAGCAAATGAAGTGGCAGAGAATAATGGACTGAAATGAGGAATTTACGGAGTATATATCTAAAGAATTGAATTGGTGGCTACTTTTCTGAGTTTTAAAATCAAAAGAATTAAGAATGGTGGCTAAGAGTTGGTCAAGTAATAATGTTTTACGGAGTATATCTGTGACGACCCCGTCAAAACACTTAACGGATCCGTCAGTTGGTCCCACAGCTTGATCGGACTTAAATGAATTAAATAAACAAAGTTGCATTCTTTTATCTCAAAAGTTTTCCAAAAAGGAAACTAACCAAAATATGTAGTTTTAAACAACCAACTATAGTAATAAACCAAAAGTTGACACAAAACTTTGCCAACAAACCCACAAGTTTAAATTATCCAAAAATAGAATGCAAGCTTAAGTTTCATAAAATGTTTCATAAAATCTGCCCAAATGCATGCAGACTCTTCTAAACACAGCGGAAGCATCACAAAACTCAAGTACCTGTGAAAACATGCGAGTAAACTGTCAAGACAAAGGTTGAGTGAATTATAGGTTTAAATAAATAAGTAAACTTTAGACCACAAGATTTAAAAATGTTAGAAAACATTAAACATTATTCCATTATCAATGAGCCACCTGGTAACCACTTAACCCTTTATTTACCCTTGCCAAACACAATAAAAACGTACACTTGGACAGTGTATCTACAACAAATTACGAAGTACTAAACATTCCGATTATAAATTGCTAGCGCGACTAGCTCGAAATGGGGTTGTCAAACCCGATAGATCTATCCGTAGGATTCGCGTTCACCGGTAGAAACCAATGATTACAGTTACCAGACTAGGAAATATTTTTGTCCAACTCACAATGAATAATTAAATTTAACTGTTACTTGTGTCTAAACGTAAATGAAAATGCATATAATCACATCCCAAAAATATACTTTGAAAAGTATGTAAAAACGGGACTATAACTCACCTTAAAAGCAACTGAAGAAACCACACAAACAAGCGAACAGCAAATAGAATAAAGTGATCAGGAATGACCACAACGCCGACCTATAAATAAAGCAGGTCGATATAAATAACTAACTTAGGTCAAGTCTTAGTATGATAGCTATTGTATATGTTGCAAGTAGACATAGAACAATACTCGGCAAGCATCGGTTTGACTGGAACATCGTACGGACACATACTTTCTATTTTTAGAAAGTTTCTATTTTTAGCAGGTTTCCATTTTTGGAAAGTTTCTATTTTTGGAAAGTTTCTATTTTTGGAAAGTTTCTATTTTTGGAAAGTTTCCAAATTTAGAAAGTTCTATTTTTAGAAAGTTTTTAAGTTAGGAAAGTTTCCTTATTTAGAAAGTCAACAAAAGTCAACTGAAAGTCAAAGTCAACCGAAAGTCAACTCAAAAGTCAACCTTGGTCAAACATAGTCAACACTAATTTGAAAAGTGTAAGTTATAATAATAACATAAGTTATAACGTTTATTAAAGTTAAAAGTGTATAATTATGTCATAACATAAGTTTAATTAAATAAAATGAATTATTAAAGTTAATATAAGTTGAAATGATATAATTAATATAACATAAGTAGTTAATTAATTAATTAAATATTAGTCATAATATAAATATTATTAATTAATAATAAATTTTAAATCATATCATAAGTATTATTAATTAATAATGAATTATTAATCATATCATAAGTTTCTAATTATAATTATTAAATCATAAGTATTTAATAATTAAATCATAATTAAATAATAATTAAGTCTTATAATAATTAAATAATTATTTAATCTTTATTATAAGTCTTATAATAATATTCTTATAAAATAAATTTAATACTTACAATAAGTATTTTCCATTAATAATAAAAGTGTCATTAATCATAAGTTAAATTAAAAGGTTAATTAAATCATAAATAATAATTAAATGGTATAATAAATATTTATATCATAAGTCTTAAATAATAATAATTACTTCTTTTACCATAAGAAATTTATTAATAATGAGTTTCATTATTTTTATCATAAGTTTTAGAATTAAACATAAGTTTTAATTCAAAAATTCATCGGGTTGTATCTTGAGCACCGGGTATCGATTTCTGGCGAGCCTTATATGCATCTCCGCCTATTCAAACCACCCGACACAAAGGTGCACTCAAGAACACACCAAGAACAGTCCACAAGTCGTGGTAATCAGCCATGACACCACTTGGACCTTCAATTTACACAAAACCGTGTTTTAGTCGAAACGGGTGAACTGTGGCTCGGATTTAGGTGACCCGAACAAGAAAGTTCGTCCCACCATCAGTCCTAACACACTAACACACCCTAAAGACACCAAGGAAGGTCACAAAGTCGGACCAAACCTGTTTCATGTCAATCCACAATTCAATTTTAACAAAATAGTAATTTGATCATAACTAGGGCTCCGGGAATCGAAACGACATGAATCCGGAGTCTAAAATTAATGTCTTGATGAGAGGAACTCATTTACATACTTTATTTTAACTTTTATCTCAGTCACAAACCCAGAATACACGAAAAATCTGCTGTCCAGAATTTAACAAACCGAAAACATGTGATTATGAGTACATCTATGCATACAAACACCATTACAATAATCCACAAACATCATACTACTAAATAATCATCAAAATACAGTAAATAAATTAAAAATTGAAAATTCTAGGGTTAGGGTTTATACCCTAATCGAGAAACGATCTATGTAATCGCGTAGAGAAGAACGAGAGGAACGCGTTGGTACTAATCACTCCTTGATCCAAGCTTTAATTTTAGATGATGATGGTGATGTAGGTGATGGTTGGCAATGGCACAAGCAAAGGGGAAGAGAGAAAAAGAGAGCAAAATTGTATATTTAGGTTTAGGCTTCAAGTTTTGTGAAATAAAACAAAATTAAGGAAAATGGAAAAGCAAGGGAGATCCCCCCTCCCTATTTCGGCCAATGGGTGGGTTGTGGGGTGGGTCCCATGGCCAAAATTTGTTAAATGATTATATCCTCATGGCCCGAATGCCCGAACGAAGCCCGAAACGCGAAAACACGCTTACGCGATTAAAAATCCTGAAAGATAACAAACGCGCGATGAAAAATAAATATAAATACACTATATAATAATATGATCTTAAAATATCATATTTAAAATATTTAGGATTTAAATGTCCCAAAAAATCGACCGTTGGTTTGAAAACCAAAAAGATTCGCCGGATGGAAATCCGCGAGACGTAGAAACGTATAAATTAAAATATGAATACAAATATTCACATAACACATAATAATTAATATATATATATATATATATATATATATATATATATATATATATATATATATATATATATATATACATATATATATATATATATATATATATTATAAAAATAATAATGTAGGTCATAGAAATGACGTGGCACACTAACAGTTAACGGCCGTTAAATAATTAACGGAAAAGATAACGAAAAAAGTAGGGTCGTGACAGTACCTTCCCGTTACGGAAATTTTGTTCCAAAATTTAAGTAGGCGCAGGGGTTGACTTGGCATCTGAGAACAAATGCGGGTATTTCTGCTTCATCTGGACTTCAAGCTCCCAAGTGAACTCGGGACCGCGTCTAGCGTTCCATCTGACCCGAACAATAGGAATTCTGCTCTGTTTAAGAGTCTTAACCTCTCGGTCCATGATTTCAACAGGCTCCTCAATAAAATTCAATTGCTTATCAACTTGAAGTTCCTCCAAAGGAATAGTCTGATCAAATTCAGCCAAGCACTTCTTTAAATTCGAAATATGGAAAACATCGTGAACAGCACTGAGTTCTTGTGGCAATTTCAAACGATAAGCCACCGGTCCAACTCTTTCACTGATCTCAAAAGGTCCCACGAAACGAGGACTTAACTTCCCTCTTTTACCAAAACGGATTACGCCCTTCCAAGGCGAAACCTTTAACATAACACGATCACCAACTTGAAATTCAACATCTTTCCTTCCCTTATCGGCATAACTCTTTTGCCGAATTCTAGCAGTTCTCAACCCTTCTTTAATTTGTACAATCTTCTCTGTAGTCTCATAAATAATCTCTGGACCTGTAAGTTGAGCATCCCCAACCTCATTCCAACAAATAGGAGACCTACATTTCCTACCGTACAAAGCTTCAAACGGTGCGACTTTAATACTTGCGTGGTAACTGTTGTTATAAGAAAACTCAGCTAGCGGCAAATATTTATCCCACCCATTTCCAAAATCAATGACGCACGCTCGCAACATGTCTTCTAATGTCTGAATGGTCCTTTCACTTTGACCATCCGTTTGAGGATGATAAGCGGTGCTCATATCCAACCTAGTACCCAAGGCTTCCTGTAAAGATCGCCAAAACCTCGACACAAATCGACTGTCTCGGTCGAAAATAATGGACACGGGAACACCATGCCTAGAAACAATCTCTTTCAAATACAAACGGGTGAGTTTCTCCATCGAATCCGTTTCCCTAATCGGCAAAAAGTGAGCCGACTTAGTGAGTCGATCTACAATCACCCAAATCGCATCATAGCCACCCAAAACTCTTGGTAACTTAGTAATAAAATCCATAGTAATACCTTCCCACTTCCACTCGGGAATTTCTGGTTGCACCAAAAGTCCAGACGGTTTTTGATATTCAGCTTTGACCTTAGCACAGGTCAAATACTTAGCCACATACGTAGCCACATCACCTTTCAAATTATACCACCAATACAGCTCCTTAAGATCCTGATACATCTTTCCTAAACCAGGATGAATAGAGTATCTAGACTTATGAGCCTCATCCAAAACAAGTTGTCGAAGACCTCCAAATTTCGGAACCCAAAGACGTCCCACAAAATACCTAGTACCATCAGCTCGTACTTCAAACTTCTTAGCCACCTTTTCTACATTCTCCTTCACGAAATTCTCCTCCTTAAAGGCTTCTTGTTGTGCCTCAAGAATCTGCCTAACGAGGTTTGATCTAACTGTCATATTCAAGGCCCTAACCCTGCGAGGTTCAGTCCTTTCTTTACGACTCAATGCATCAGCCACAACATTGGCCTTACCCGAGTGATACAAAAGGTCACAACTATAATCATTCAACGTCTCAATCCATCTTCGTTGTCTCATGTTCAACTGTTTCTGATCGAGGATATGTTGAAGACTCTTGTGATCGGTGTACACAGTACTCTTAACACCATAAAGATAGTGTCTCCAAATTTTAAGCGCAAAAACAACAGCCCCCAACTCTAAATCATGAGTTGTATAGTTCTGTTCGTGAATCTTCAACTGTCGTGACGCATACGCAATAACCTTCTTTCGTTGCATCAAAACGCAACCATAGCCTTGTCGCAATGCATCACAATAAACAACAAAATCGTCATTACCCTCTGGTAGTGACAAAATCGGAGCGGTAGTCAACTTCTTCTTCAAAATCTGAAAAGCATTCTCTTGTTCATCCTTCCACTCATACTTCTTCCCCTTATGCGTTAAAGCAGTCAGAGGTTTCGAAATACGAGAGAAATCCTGAATGAACCTTCGATAGTAACCTGCCAACCCTAAGAACTGACGAATCTGAGTAGGAGTTTTCGGGGTTTCCCACTTCCCAATCGCCTCAATTTTAGCAGGATCAACTTGTATTCCCTGTTTACTAACAATATGACCAAGGAACTGAACTTCTCTTAACCAAAAAGCACACTTAGAGAACTTAGCGTACAACTCTTCTTTCTTTAACAAATCAAGCACTAACCTCAAGTGTTCTTCGTGCTCTTCATCACTCTTAGAATAGATAAGGATGTCGTCGATGAAAACAATAACGAACTTGTCCAGATAGGGTCTACACACACGGTTCATGAGGTCCATGAACACAGCAGGTGCATTTGTCAATCCGAACAGCATAACAAGAAATTCAAAGTGACCGTAACGGGTACGAAAAGCAGTTTTTGGAACATCAAATTCTTTAACACGCAACTGATGATAGCCAGAACGAAGATCAATTTTTGAATAAACAGACGAACCCTGAAGTTGATCGAACAGATCATCAATTCTCGACAGAGGATAACGATTTTTAACAGTGAGCTTATTCAGTTCATGATAATCAATGCATAAATGAAAAGAACCATCTTTCTTCTTAAAAACAGAACGGGAGCTCCCCAAGGGGACGAGCTAGGACGAATGAAACCTTTGTCTAACAACTCACGAATTTTACTCGACAATTCTTGAAGTTCGGAAGGCGCAAGACGATAAAGAGCACGTGCTACAGGAGCAGCACCGGGAACAAGATCAATTTGAAATTCTACCGCGCGTTGCGGCGGAAGGCCAGGTAAGTCATCGGGAAACACCTCTGGAAAATCCCTAACAATGTGAACGTCATCAACGTTCTTTACTTTCTTACTAGGATCAACAACATGAGCAAGAATAGCATGACAGCCCTTGCGGAGATGTTTACGAACTTTCATACAGCTAATAAGGTTTAACTGTGTGCATTTCTTATCTCCAAAGACCATCAGTGGCTCTCCAATCACATCAGTAATACGGCTCTCCATTCACATCAGTAATACGAATAGCCTTATCATAACACACGATCTCAGCACGGTTCGCGGACAACCAATCCATACCAATAACAATATCAAAACTACCAAGTTCAATCGGTATCAAAGCTATCTCAAAATCCCTACCACCCAGATTAATGTTACATTTACGATGTACAGTCTTAGAAGTAAGTTCTTTACCATTAGCTACTTCAACAACATAAGTATTGTCTAAGGGAGTTAACGGCGTTTTGATTCTCGGACTTAATTTTGCTCGACACGAAACTTAAATCAGCCCTCGAATCAAATAGTACATAAACTGATAAATCGTTGACTGAGAACGTACCAGTAACAAGCTTAGGATCTTCTTCTGCATCCTTAGCATTAATGTTGAACGCTCGGCCGCATGCCGTCTCTGTAGTCTACTTATTGGGACAAGCATCTAGGAAATGCCCCGGCTTCCCACACTCATAACAAACCCTTTGATTACCTCCATTATTCGGTTTCCCATTACCATTACCGTTACCACCTCTATTACCAACATTATTATTATTACCACCAGCCGCGGGAGTAGCAGAACCCGGCAAAAGCACTGTACAATCTTTAGCAATGTGCCCTTACTTAGAGCACCTCTTACAAGTAACTGTGCAGTAACCATCATGAGCTTTATAGCAACGAGGACACACACGCTGATTTCTGTTATTAGCACCAGAGGTATCCTGTTTCTTCTGCTGACCATGGTTCTGATTGCGGTTGTTATCCCACTTTCGTTTCCCATTATCAGCCTTCTTGACAAACTCCTCACTAATTTCAACAACTGTAGTCTTGCTTCTTCTCAACACCTTGTCATTAAGTTTGTGGGCCATAGACATAGCCGCCTTAATAGTCTGGGGTTCACTAGACTCAACCCCGTGTTCAATCTTCTCGAACAAACCATCAATGTAAGCCTCAATTTTGCGGTCCTCATCCGCATAAACCCTAGGACACAGCAAAGTTAACTCGAAAAACCTTCGTTCATAGGCATCTAACTCGGTGCCATGCATTTTCAAATTCTTGAGCTCAACCTCTAGCTTCTTAAGCTCACCCCGAGGTCTATAGCGGGTGATCAATCTTTCCTTAAAATCATTCCAGGCCAAACCATAAGCTACATCGTTCCCCAAACTACTAACCAGATTGTTCCACCATATCAAGGCACTATCCTTGAAAGTGCAGCTAGCGAAACTAACTTTGTCCTCTTCACAGACCCGACTGACCCTGAAAATAGATTCGATTTTCTCGAACCAACGAGTAAGCCCTATTGGTCCTTCCGTACCACTGAATTCTTGGGGTCGACCAGCCATAAAAGTTTTGTGGGAGCATCCCACGTTGTTGTTCACATTGGCTTTAACATTAGCATTTGCTGCCATAGCAGCAGCAATTCCTTCATTGATCAGGCGTTGCATACGCGCTTCAGTAGACTCTCTTGGAGGCATGATCTTCAAAATAGAATAACACATCGTTAGTAGCAAGAATAATACTAGTGTCATAAAGGAATAGATCAAAACACGAAAAGACTAACCATTAAGATATTAGTCAACTAACACTATGAGTAATAACATGACAGTTATGATTGTTATAGAAATAACCATCACATGCATACATATTTTATGATAACATCATACAACATACATAGCACCTAACATACATGAACATATATTACGCATAATATAACATGCCAAGAGCCACAACATCAGAAATAAAACATGATAATGATAATAGACGTCATAAAAATAACCATCCATACATAATGAAAAAAATATCCCATAACAAAATCTTAATAAAATCCTCGGCAAAACGTCGTACATAACCCAAAATGTATGTATAAAAAGGACATTAAGTCTGATGAAATAGATAATCAATATGAATAATCATATCACATTCGCTTAGAGCGGGTGTGATAAGCTGGTCTAGCATGAGTCTCGGCAGGATCCTCATACTTACGCAACTTCCCTTTCACAACATCCAACTCTTCCCTCAACACATGAACAGTGCTCTCGAGAGCCTCGAACTTAGCCTTAACTTCTCGATCACGCTTACGGTTCTCATCCTCAACCCTATGCTTGAAAGTGATAAAGTTACCCATGTCGGCACGGATCTCGTCCATAACTTCATTATGTGGCAAAGTGCGCAAACAATCACTAAGGGCGTTAATACGTGTCACCTCATTATAAGCCCGGTTCATATGAGTAATGGTAGAAAAATAGTAATGAACAGGATCATCGATCTCTGGTTGATTAGCACGACGTCTAGCAGGAGACGGTGGAGCAGGAGCAGCAACGGAGTTATCGCTCGAAGTCGACATCTGCAAACAGCAAAACCGCAAACCACATACCAAAAAGATATAAAAGCTAATAATATAACTTATACGAAATGAAATGCATATTAATGCTATAGCAAAAAGGTCGGGCTGTAGACTAGACTCTAATGCACCCTAAAAACCACTGGTTGACCACATAAAGACCGCCTAGTTCCCTACAACCTGGCTCTGATACCACATGTGACGACCCCATCAAAACACTTAACGGATCTGTCAGTTGGTCCCACAGCTTGATCGGACTTAAATGAATTAAATAAACAAAGTTGCATTCTTTTATCTCAAAAGTTTCCCAAAAAGGAAACAAACCAAAATATGTAGTTTTAAACAACCAACTATAGTAATAAACCAAAAGTTGACACAAAACCTTACCAACAAACCCACAAGTTTAAATTATCCAAAAATAGAATGCAAGCTTAAGTTTCATAAAATGTTTCATAAAATCTGCCCAAATGCATGCAGACTCTTCTAAACACAGCGGAAGCATCATAAAACTCAAGTACCTGTGAAAACATGCGAGTAAACTGTCAACACAAAGGTTGAGTGAATTATAGGTTTAAATAAATAAGTAAACTTTAGACCACAAGATTTAAAAATGTTAGAAAACATTAAACATTATTCCATTATCAATGAGCCACCTAGTAACCACTTAACCCTTTATTTACCCTTGCCAAACACAATAAAAATATACACTTGGACAGTGTATCTACAACAAATTACGAAGTACTAAACATTTCGATTATAAATTGCTAGCGCGACTAGCTCGAAATGGGGTTGTCAAACCCGATAGATCTATCCGTAGGATTCGCGTTCACCGGTAGAAACCAATGATTACAGTTACCAGACTAGGGAATATTTTTGTCCAACTCACAATGAATAATTAAATTTAACTGTTACTTGTGTCTAAACGTAAATGAAAATGCATGTAATCACATACCAAAAATATACTTTGAAAAGTATGTAAAAACGGGACTATAACTCACCTTAAAAGCAACTGAAGAAACCACACAAACAAGCGAACGGCAAATAGAATAAAGTGATCAGGAATGACCACAATGCCAACCTATAAATAAAGCAGGTCGATATAAATAACTAACTTAGGTCAAGTCTTAGTATGATAGCTATTGTACATGTTGCAAGTAGACATAGAATAATACTCGGCAAGCATCGGTTTGACTGGAACAGCGTACGGACACATACTTTCTATTTTTAGAAAGTTTCTATTTTTAGCAGGTTTCCATTTTTGGAAAGTTTCTATTTTTGGAAAGTTTCTATTTTTGAAAAGTTTCTATTTTTGGAAAGTTTCTATTTTTGGAAAGTTTCCAAATTTAGAAAGTTCTATTTTTAGAAAGTTTTTAAGTTAGGAAAGTTTCCTTATTTAAAAAGTCAACAAAAGTCAACTGAAAGTCAAAGTCAACCGAAAGTCAACTCAAAAGTCAACCTTGGTCAAACATACTCAACACTAATTTGAAAAGTGTAAGTTATAATAATAACATAAGTTATAACGTTTATTAAAGTTAAAAGTGTATAATTATGTCATAACATAAGTTTAATTAAATAAAATGAATTATTAAAGTTAATATAAGTTGAAATGATATAATTAATATAACATAAGTAGTTAATTAATTAATTAAATATTAGTCATAATATAAATATTATTAATTAATAATAAATTTTAAATCATATCATAAGTATTATTAATTAATAATGAATTATTAATCATATCATAAGTTTCTAATTATAATTATTAAATCATAAGTATTTAATAATTAAATCATAATTAAATAATAATTAAGTCTTATAATAATTAAATAATTATTTAAGCTTTATTATAAGTCTTATAATAATATTCTTATAAAATAAATTTAATACTTATCATAAGTATTTTCCATTAATAATAAAAGTGTCATTAATCATAAGTTAAATTAAAAAGTTAATTAAATCATAAATAATAATTAAATGGTATAATAAATATTTATATCATAAGTCTTAAATAATAATAATTACTTCTTTTACCATAATAAATTTATTAATAATGAGTTTCATTATTTTTATCATAAGTTTTAGAATTAAACATAAGTTTTAATTCAAAAATTCATCGGGTTGTATCTTGAGCCCCGGGTGTCGATTTTTGGCGAGCCTTATATGCATCTCCGCCTATTCAAATCACCCGACATAAAGGTGCACTCAAGAACAGTCCACAAGTCATGGTAATCAGCCATGACACCACTTGGACCTTCAATTTACACAAAACCGTGTTTTAGTCGAAACGGGTGAACCGTGGCTCGGATTTAGGTGACCCGAACATGAAAGTTCGTCCCACCATTAGTCCTAACACACTAACACACCCTAAAGACACCAAGGAAGGTCACAAAGTCAGACCAAACCTGTTTCATGTCAATCCACAATTCAATTTTAACAAAATAGTAATTTGATCATAACTAGGGCTCCGGGAATCGAAACGACATGAATCCGGAGTCTAAAATTAATGTCTTGATGAGAGGAACTCATTTACATACTTTATTTTAACTTTTATCTCAGTCAAAAACCCAGAATACACGAAAAAGCTGCTGTCCAGAATTTAACAAACCGAAAACATGTGATTATGAGTACATCTATGCATACAAACACCATTACAATAATCCACAAACATCATACTACTAAATAATCATCAAAATACAGTAAATAAATGAAAAATTGAAAATTATAGGGTTAGGGTTTATACCCTAATCGAGAAACGATCTATGTAATCGCGTAGAGAAGAACGAGAGGAACGCGTTGGTACTAATCACTCCTTGATCCAAGCTTTAATTTTAGATGATGATGGTGATGTAGGTGATGGTTGGCGACGGCACAAGCAAAGGGGAAGAGAGAAAAAGAGAACAAAATTGTATATTTAGGTTTAGGCTTCAAGTTTTGTGAAATAAAACAAAAACAAGGAAAATGGAAAAGCAAGGGAGATCCCCCCTCCCTATTTCGGCCGATGGGTGGGTTGTGGGGTGGGCCCCATGGCCTAAATTTGTTAAATTATTATATCCTCATGGCCCGAATGCCCGAACGAAGCCCGAAACGCGAAAACACGCTTACGCGATTAAAAATCCGGAAAGATAACAAACGCGCGACGAAAAATAAATATAAATACGCTATATAATAATATGACCTTAAAATATCATATTTAAAATATTTAGGATTTAAATGTCCCAAAAACTCGACCGTTGGTTTGAAAACCAAAAAGATTCGCCGGATGGAAATCCGCGAGACGTAGAAACGTATAAATTAAAATATGAATACAAATATTCACATAACACATAATAATTAATATATATATATATTATTATAAAAATAATAATATAGGTCATAGAAATGACGTGGCACACTAACAGTTAACGACCGTTAAATAATTAACGGAAAAGATGACGGAAAAAGTAGGGTCGTGACAATATCTATGTGATAGAGAGCGAGAGTTAGGGATAGATACACACAAAAACTTAGAATAGCTACTGTCTTATTTTTATACTCCGCATCATTTGAGTTGTATTCTTTAGTACTGTTATGTATTAATTTTAAGGTTCAAGAATTAGGATAGTTTTATTATTAAGGGTGTTATTTCTAGTGTGCACGGGTGCTGTCAGTTTCTACCATTTGCAGTTAATAAATTGAAGCCTTGTTTGTAAGTTGTTCCATTTAATTTTTTCATTATTGTTATTATCAATTTTTTATTATTGTTATATTTATTATTATGTTTATATTTAAATTTTTATACCTTTGTTCCCATCCCATTATAATGAGTAGCTAAATAACTATAGTGTTTGCTTAGATGTAGAGCTCTAGTGAAATGGATTGTTAACAATTGTAAATATTAAAATGTAACTTGAGTATTTTTAACATTGTTCATAGCTAAAAGAACCATTGTTATATAATTATATATTTAATCCTTATCACTTAATTTATTAGATATAAATAGCGATAGTTATTTTTATTGATATAAATTAAGCTTCAACACTAAAAGTGGTTTAGACGAACTTATGAATGAATTATTGACACCAATTTAGAAATAAGGTTCGGTGGTTTGGGTAATATCACTAGTTATATAATAGTGAAATTGTAAAAAGGAAAACCGTTACAATTTAAGGTTTTGGCGAAAGTCAAAACTAGGTTAGGTCTCAATTTAAATACTCGGGGTATAATCAACTATCTAAATAGGATCTAATGAAAATTAGTTTTAATTTAGTTAGTTGAAACTTTATATATTCGAAAGAAAATATAACGTTATATATAAAAACATTTTAATTGGACTTAATCTTAAAACAATCCATGGATCTAGAGGTGATATATTTAAGTAAACACTACCTTTAAAAATTATATATCACTTTTCTAAATTTTTATCATTTAAGTAAATTAAAATTAATTTCTATTTATATTACATACATAATTACGTATTAATGTATTATTTTTTAATAATTGTAGGTTTTGTAATTTTATATTATTTTCTATTAAGTAATTTAGTTTAATCAATTAAGTTGTTTTTTTTATTATTATTATTATATAATTCCTAATCAAAAACCCCTTTTAAATTAGTTTAATATCAAAGACTATTAAAAAACCATTAAACACTCTATCTCCTTGTGGAACGAATCGGATTTGCCTATAAAACTAAACTACGCGGATAGGACTAGTTGCCTATATATGTGTGAAATCAACCCGAATTCATTAAAACACCATATATACAATAAATCAATTCGTATAACAAAACAACTCAAATCCGTTCATAAAAAAAGGTTACGATTCAGCACATCAACTTTTTGGGGCCGCTGCCGGGGAGTTGGCAGTTAAATAAATAGATAATTTTTCTGATTCGTAGTAGTAGTTGGATTTATACGTGGACTGGATTATTGGAGCCAAACCGTACCCAATTATATTGGGACCAAACGAATCATGCCCCTCTGCTGCATCCTTTGGCTATTCGAAACGTGCACAAAATCAGAAGAAAAATCTGTTTGTTTAAAGGTTTTTATCATTGTTTTTATGTTATTCGATCCTTTTGTAGGAATTCAATTCCTAGAAAAGCTTTTGGTATTGTGATTGCATAATAGAAATTAATGCATGAATTTACGTTCTTCCAACACTGATTTAACTCCTTCATATCCTGAACCCGAAAGGAAATTTCACGAACGCTTAAGAGCTCAAGAAGTAGAGTCTCTCGCTGAGGGTTTAGAATCACTTTCATTGGATTCTAACTTTGAACCAGTTATTCAACCAGTCATAGAGCCAGTTATTAAAGAAGAGGAAGAGATGGCTGCTACAAATCAAACGATGGATGCATTAATGAGGGCAACAAGAACAGGTTAAGGCCACACAATTATTCAACCCATGATGTCTGACGGCTTTGAAATAAAGGGTCAATTTCTCCACATGGTGACTAGTACATGCCAATTCGGTGGAACTCCGAATGAGGATGCTAACGAGCATCTTCGTAAATTTATAAGCATTTGCAAGCTATTCAAAATCAAAGATGTCTCCGATGATGTCGCATGTTTAAAAATCTTTCCATGGTCGTTAAAGGATGATGCAAGAGATTGGTTAGACTCATTACCAGAAGGTTATATCGAAGACTGGAATGATATGATGGACAAGTTTTTGTCAGAGTACTTCCCTGCTTCAAAAGCAGCAAAGTTACAAAGTGACATAAATCACTTTAAACAAAAGACTAATGAGACTCTTTATGAAGGTTGGACCCGATTCAATAAAATGCTTAGAATATGTCCTCAACACGGGTTGAATACATTCCAAAAGGTCCAAATATTCTATAAAGGAGTCAATGTGGCTACTCGAAAAGATATTGATGTTGCAGCAGGAGGTTCAATCATGAAGAAAACACCCGAAGAAGCTCACACAATCATTGCCGATATAGCAGCACATTCTCATAATTAGTATCAAGAGATGGAGTTCTCTAGATCAACAACTGTTGCTAGTATTGAAAGCAACGATGAAATCGCTGCTTTAAAAGTTCAATTGGAAAATCAAGGAAGGCAAATTGAGAAGGTGACCAAGGAAATGCATGCTATTAGGGTAGGGTGTGAATTGTGCCAAGGTCCTCACCTTACTAAAGATTGTGATCAAACAACAATGAAAGAGCAAGCGAATTTCTTAGGTTACTTGCGAAAAGGTGAAATGAATTTCAACAATTTTTCGGCGGTTGAAGCAATGAACAGAAAATATCCTCCAATCAACAGTTATCAAATAGGAGGGCATTCGGGTTCAAACAATAATACTTACCAAGGAGGAAATCCGGTTTACCAAAATAACTGCAATTTCTCAAATCAAAATCAAAGAAATGCACCACCGGGTTACAATCACCTAAACAACTGAAATCAACCTCAACAAAATTACCAAAATAATTTCCAACACAATCAACCACAACCACAACCACAAGCACCTATACAACCATAACCCGAGAAGAAATCCAGTTTAGAAGATCTTTTGAGAGATTTTATAGTTAAGCACGAGCAAACTACGGAACTTCAAACTCAGTAAATTCGAAATCAACAAGCTACGATACAGAATTTAGAAAGAGATGTTGGAAGGATCTCACAGTTACTAGCAGAGAGACCACCAGGCACTCTCCCCTCAAATACTCAAGTGAATCCCAACAACAGTCAAACAAGGAATGAGCAAGTAAATTCCATAACTACGAAAAGTGGGTTAACCATTAACCTCGATATTCCAAAACCTCCTGCTCGTGTTCCTATTCCTAACGAAAAAGAGTCTTCGGTGGAAGAAGATAAAGTTCCAACCACAAGTGCACCTAAAACTCAACCTCCATTAAAAGAATACAAACATCCAATTCCATACCCACAACGTTCGAAGAAAGATAAATTACAAGCACAGTACAACAAGTTTGCCGAAATGATTAAGCAAATTTGTATCAATGTACCACTTGTAGATGTTCTTGCGGGTATGCCAAATTATGGAAGGTTTATCAAGGATCTCATAGCCGATAAAGGTAAATATGAAAAAGTTTCAACCACATTCCTCAATGAGGAATGCTCAGCAATTTTACAAAAGCAAAAGATGCCACTGAAACTCGGAGATCCTGGTAGTTTCATTATTCCGTGTCTGATGGGAGATTCCGTAATGTACGATGCATTAGCTGACTTAGGGGCAAGTATTAATCTTATGCCACACTCCTTGTACTTAAAACTAAACCTAGGTGATCTAAAACCAACTAGGATGTGTATACGCCTAGCCGATAGAACTTTTAACTATCCTATTGGTATTGCCGAAAACCTACCGGTTAAAGTTAATCATTTAATCTTCCCTGTCGATTTCGTTGTCCTTGAAATGGAAGAAGATAGTAAGGTTCCCCTAATTCTAGGGCGACCTTTTCTAAATACCGCCGACGCGATTGTGCGTGTTAAAGATAAAAAACTTAGTCTAGGTATAGGGGAAGATAGAGTTACCTTAAACATAGATAAAGCTATGAAACAACCTATCCCCTTCGATGACGAATGTTATAAGGTAGACATTGTTGATTGTTGTGTCGAAGAAGAATTACAAGAATTACTAAATGTCGACACCTCGAACTTCACCCCAATAAGTGAAAGTAATGAATTTGATGTAGAGCTTAAACTTGACGAATTGTTGAAAGTAGTCATCGATGAAGATGACATTGAAGAAGAAATTCTCAAGGAAGATGAAACTTTTGAAGAAATTACTGATGGTAATAGGTTCCGGATAAAATCTTCCTTGGAAGAACCACCAACCTTGGAACTTAAAGAACTCCCGGAACATTTAGAGTATGCTTATCTCCAAGGTACGTCACAATTACCTGTTATAATTTCATTATGTCCATTCTAAAAACTCACAAAAGGGCAATTGCTTGGAAAACTACCGATATTCCAGGGATTAACCCAGCTTATTGTACTCATAAGATTCTAATGGAAGAAGATTTTAAACCCATGATACAAAGGCAACGAAGGTTAAACCCTAACATGAAAGAAGTTGTCAAGAAGGAGGTTATCAAGTTACTTGATGTCGGGTTAATATACCCTATATCCGATAGCCCGTGGGTTAGTCCTGTTCAAGTAGTACCCAAGAAAGGGGGTACAACTGTCATCCTTAATGATAAGAATGAACTCGTTCCTACAAGAACAGTCACTGGTTGGAGAGTCTGTATAGACTACCTTCGTTTAAACGACATCACAAGGAAAGATCATTTCCCACTTCCTTATATTGACTAAATGCTAGAACGTTTAGCGGGAAAAGAGTACTATTGTTTCCTTGATGGATTCTCCGATTATTTTCAAATTCCCATTGATCCAAAAGACCAAGACAAGACAAATTTTACTTGTCCATTTGGTACATTCGCATACCGACGAATGCCGTTCGGATTATGCAACGCGCCAGGCACCTTTCAAAGGTGTATGATGGCAATATTTCATGACATGATAGAAGAAAGTATGGAAGTCTTTATGGACGATTTCTCTGTTTTTGGAGACTCCTTCGATTCATGCCTTTCAAACCTCGAGCGAATGTTAATTCGTTGTGAGGAATCAAATCTTGTTTTAAATTGGGAAAAATGCCACTTCATGGTGAAGGAAGGCATTGTTTTAGGACACAAGATTTCTCAAAATGGAATGGAAGTAGACAAAGCTAAGATCGATGTAATCTCAAAGCTTCCTCCTTCAACTAACGTTAAAGGAGTTCGTAGTTTCTTAGGTCATGCGGGATTCTATCGACGATTCACAAAGGACTTTTCCGAAATCGCTCGACCCATGACTAAACTTCTTGAGAAAGATAGTACATTCAACTTCAATGACGAATGCTTACAAGCTTTCTCCATTCTAAAAGATAAACTTACGAATGCACCTATCATAGTATCTCCCGATTGGTCCAAACCATTCGAACTAATGTGTGATGCTAGTGATTTCGAACTAGGAGCCGTTTTAGGACAACGCCAAGATAAAAAATTTCAACCAATATATTATGCAAGTAAAACACTAACAGGAGCACAATTCAACTATACAACTACCGAAAAAGAACTCCTTGCAGTTGTATTTGCTTTCGATAAATTTAGATCATACCTTGTGTTGTCCAAAACGATTGTTTTTACCGATCATTCAGCCCTAAAGTACTTGTTCAAGAAACAAGATGCAAAACCTAGATTGATATGTTGGATTCTTCTCTTACAAGAATTTGATATAGAAATCAAGGATAAAAAGGGTGCTGAAAATCTCGCTGCTGATCACTTGTCTCGTCTTGAGAATGCCGACCTAGAAAAACTAGATGAGTCAGTTATTCATGACACTTTTTCAGATGAGTTTCTAATGAGAATAGAAACCGAATTTGAAGTTCCATGGTTTGCGGATTTTGCAAACTATCTCACTGCAGGAGTATTAATTAAAAACCAAACGTACCAGCAAAAGAAGAAATTCTTTGCCGATTTAAAGTTTTACTTCTGGGAAAACCCTAATCTTTTTCGAATAGGAGCGGATCAAGTTATCCGCCGATGCGTATATGGTAAAGAAGCTCAACAAATATTGGAGCACTGTCATCAAGGCCCAGCTGGTGGTCATTTCGGACCTAGCTATACAGCTAAGAAGGTTTTTGACTCAGGTTTTTATTGGCCAACCATTTTCAAAGATGCACACCACATGGTTAAAACATGTGATGCATGTCAAAGATCTGGTAACATCTCTAAAAGGGACGAAATGCCACAAAAAGGCATTCTTGTATGTGAAGTATTTGACATTTGGGGTATTGACTTCATGGGTCCATTTCCCGCATCAAATAAATGCAAATACATCCTTGTGGCAGTTGATTACGTTTCCAAATGGGCCGAAGCAAAAGCTTTACCCACAAATGATGCCCGTGTTGTTGTGAACTTCCTAAAATACCTATTTTCACGTTTTGGGATTCCAAAAGCATTAATTAGTGATCGTGGAACTCATTTTACAAATCAATTACTCGAGAAAGTACTTAAAAAGTACGGAGTTAACCATCGTTTCTCAACTTCTTACCACCCTCAAATGAGTGGCCAAGTTGAAAACACAAATCGAGGTCTTAAAAGAATACTAGAAAGAACAATTAAGAATAATCCTAAAATCTGGCATCGAAAGTTAGATGATGCGCTATGGACATTTAGAACTGCATTCAAAACGCCCATTGGTACCACACCTTTCCGATTAATATACGGTAAGGCATATCATCTACCTTTCGAGGTTGAACACAAGGCTTATTGGGCTCTTAAAGAATGTAATACCGACCTTGTGGAAGCTGGAGAAAATCGATTCTTACAACTTAATGAATTAGATGAATTAAGACTGCAAGCTTACGAAAACTCTAAAACATACAAAGAAAAAACTAAGAAATGGCACGATGCACGTTTAAAAGAACGAAAAGAATTTTAACAAGGAGATAAAGTTCTAGTTTTCCAATCACGTTTTAAGTTTTCACCTGGGAAACTAAGATCTTGGTGGACTGGGCCATATATAATAAAACATGTATTTCCATCTGGATATGCAGAGTTATATAGCAAAGACGGTGGAACTTTCAAGGTTAACGGTCATCGACTCAAGTTATACTTTGACAGAATCAACACTACGGAAAGAGACAAAATCACCTTCTACCTTAAGGACAAGTAAATTTGGGGTAACTTTAAGGTTTTCAACTCCATTCTCGATCTTTATTTTTATCTTTAAGAGTGGGGTTCGTTCGGTCTTTCCCTAGCAGACACTAAAGAACTAGTCTTCTCCCTCCATTCTACCTTTTTATTTTCTTTCGTTTTTATTTAGTTTCTATTTTCAAGATGCACGATCAATATGTTTACAACTACTTCTTTTTGATGTGCGATAATATTTTACCGAGGGATGTGGTATTAAATATAAAGAGTAGATGTGATCAGGCGAGAAAAGAATTAAGATAAGAACTTAATGAGAAAAATTATGCAAAAGGCAAATCAAAATCAGCTAAGAAGCGTCGAGCATGTCATTTGGGCAAGTGTGTAAAATGTGGAAAACCGACTCATTACGGAGATTGCCCAAAGAACCAAACGGAATCTAATTACGAGTACGTAACCTTATGCCGAGAAGGGCCTTTTAAATGTTCAGAGGAAAACCTCTTAAACCAACGAGGGTACGCCTACGAAGCCATGGGGGGCGAAATGGTACGACTCTACTATGAGGCGAGTCAACGCGGTTTCACCCTCTAAATCTTTTTCTCGCCAATTGTATGTTTGTGTGTGTTTGCATTTTGGTTTATTTTAGTTTGTATTTTCTTGTTGTGTGTTTTTATAAAAAATGGTTTACCATTTAAAAATTGATGAACCTTGAGTTCAACCTTTTTTCATTGAAAACGATAATGTTAAGTGTTACAATTGAATTGTCGTTCTTCAAATTGCACGAAATTTCTTGTTAGATTCATAAGACATCTATTAAATAGTAAACCACAAAAACAAAAGATAGAATTTGAAAATTTTTCTACTAAAAATATACTTTTTTATCAATAACCGTAAAAATATACAACTTGTAATGTTTGTCGTGGATAACAATAGGTGTAACAACCGAAATTATCTCTACCTAGTCGATAGAAAACAAAGTTTTAAGTTTGAAAATTAGTTGGTTTAAAAGTATACAAAAAAATAGAGTGTATTTTAATCCCTATATTTTTTTTTTTTTTTTTTCATGTACTTGTTTTGAAATTTAAAAACGTTAATCTTTTTAACACAAAAATAGAGTGTTTTGTTTTATTTCAAATTTGTTTTCGAAAACTATAAAAACTTTAACTTTTAATGCATTAAATTTTATAAATTGAATTTAAAAATTTATAAATAGATAAAGACTAGGTATAACAACCGAACTTTCCGTTATAATAAATATAAATTTTATAAATGATATTTTAAAATTTTAATTAGTTACTAAGATGGAAAAAAAAATAAGAAAAAAATAATTGTGTTTTTAGTTTATTATATTTTTGTTTGTTTATATATGTACAAAAAAAATTTAAGTGTGGGGTAAAATTTTTGGTACTATTTAAGTACAGCCCCATCTCTTTGTGTGATTAACATGTTTGTTGACAGGTACTTACGATGATGCATTTGACTTAATGAAACACCAAACCAATACTAAATTATGATAAAAGGAGTGGATATGTTCATACGATAAGCATTTTACGATCTCCAATTGCTTAACAAAAGAAGTTCTAAATACTTTACACTTTTTGCCCTCTCAAATTTATACATTTTATCTGATTTTATGTAATGAGGGCATTACATAATCTTAAGTGTGGGGTGGGAATATATAAATTCTCTAGAACTTATAACTTGGTGGTTTTTTACGAAAATTTTGAATTTTTTTAAACAAATATACCTAGTCAATTTTTAAGGTAATTATGAGCGATTAAAGTTTAGGTGTCAAAATCGAAATTATCGTCTCCATACATTAAAAATACATAAGTTTATTTGATTAAAACATATAAAAAGAAAATCAAGTATAACGGAATTTATAAACCCATATGGTTAGAACCATTTATCACGTGTTTCTATGAAGTTTATTGCAGATATCATTGCTTTGGAATGTATAAACCTGTTTATCCCATTGATGCGAGTAATAAAGGATGAATCAAGTCCATCCTTAAAGGAAGTAAAGTCTTCCGAATTTCGTTTTACTTGGTATAGCATACTTCCTAAACTATATCATTTCATACTAATATCATATCACGATATAAAAGTACCGTGGGAAGAGAAAGTCTTGAACTTTCAAACCCGAAAATAAACTTGGTAGGGTAAATCCGAGTCGCTATCCAGTGCAAGACCGATTACGGTGTATAAGCTGGAGCAGGATCTGTCCCGCGCGATAGCTTAGTCTTCGCAGTTTTAACCCTTGAATTGAAATGTACAAATTGTCGTAAACGACCGATAGAAATATTGCGTCAGGGGGCGCCCGGTAAAGAGTTCCATGATACTACAATCATGAGGGCGGATAGTTTGCTAATCGCCGACTGAGGCTTCGGTTTTCAGTTACCCTCAATCGGAATTTGAGGTTAAAACCGGAAAACGTGTCTAGTGTAAAAACTAGCATGACATTTTAAAAAAAAAAAATCATAAAACGTTTTCCTAAGATCCAATTTTCCCTAAAGATCCAAATTTTTAATTATTCGTGAGACTTAAATCACAAAATTTCAACTTTGTTTCTGTTGTCAGAATTTCATTTCGTGTGGTGTGTGTGATCCAATAAATATCGTGTGGTGTTGTCAATTCATTTCATAAAGAGTGTGTTTTCAATTCGTGTGGTGTGTGTGTGATTAAAAAAAATATTGAAAAGAAAAAAAAATGAAAAAAAAGAAAAAAAGAAGAAGAAAAAAGAAAAAAAAAGAATTGTGTGTGGATTGATTTGATATGTTTGATTGTTGTAAGTTTGTTATTGCTTGAGGGCAATCAATGTTCAAGTGTAGGGTAATTTGATATTGCTCAATTCATACATATATTTAGTCGCAATATCAGTCCAAAATTAATAAGTTTATATTTGTTTTGTATTACTTTCTACTTGTAATTGTATAAATAAATAAAAGTGAAGACGAAGTGCGAAAATGAAGATTAAAGAAGAAAATGGTCAAAAACGCTCAATGTACAAGTCAACAACCAAAAGGTACAAGAGATTGGAGCATGAAGTAAAATATTCAAGGATGTACAAACATTGAGGCACAAGTTACAAGTCCATGAATCACAAGAAATTGTCGGCATATCATTTACTAGTGCATGTTGACTCAAGATGATCACATTATGTATTAAATATTGCAAAGCAAATGAAGTGGCAGAGAATAATGGACTGAAATGAGGAATTTACGGAGTATATATCTAAAGAATTGAACTGGTGGCTACTTTTCTGAGTTTTAAAATCAAAAGAATTAAGAATGGTGGATAAGAGTTGGTCAAGTAATAATGTTTTACGGAGTATATCTATGTGATAGAGAGCGAGAGTTAGGGATAGATATACACAAAAACTTAGAATAGCTACTGTCTTATTTTTATACTCCGCATCATTTGAGTTGTATTCTTTAGTACTGTTCCGTATTAATTTTAAGGTTCAAGAATTAGGATAGTTTTATTATTAAGGGTGTTATTTCTAGTGTGCACGGGTGCTGTCAGTTTCTACCATTTGCAGTTAATAAATTGAAGCCTTGTTTGTAAGTTGTTCCATTTAATTTTTTCATTATTGTTATTATCAATTTTTTATTATTGTTATATTTATTATTATGTTTATATTTAGATTTTTAGACCTTTGTTCCCATCCCGTTATAATGAGTAGCTAAATAACTATAGTGTTTGCTTAGATGTAGAGCTCTAGTGAAATGGATTGTTAAGAATTGTAAATATTAAAATGTAACTTGAGTATTTTTAACATTGTGCTTAGCTAAAAGAACCATTGTTATATAATTAGATATTTAATCCTTATCACTTAATTTATTAGATATAAATAACGAAAGTTATTTTTATTGATATAAATTAAGCTTCAACACTAAAAGTGGTTTAGACGAACTTATGAACGAATTATTGACACAAATTTAGAAATAAGGTTCGGTGGTTTGGGTAATATCATTAGTTATATAATAGTGAAATTGTAAAAAGGGAAACCGTTACAATTTAAGGTTTTGGCGAAAGTCAAAACTAGGTTAGGTCTCAATTTAAATACTCGGGGTATAATCAACTATCTAAATAGGATCTAATGAAAATTAGTTTTAATTTAGTTAGTTGAAACTTTATATATTCGAAAGAAAATATAACGTTATATATAAAAACATTTTAATCGGACTTAATCTTAAAACAATCCATGGATCTAGAGGCGATACATTTAAGTAAACACTACCTTTAAAAATTATATATCACTTTTCTAATTTTTATCATTTAAGTAAATTAAAATTAATTTCTATTTATATTACATACATAATTACGTATTAATGTATTATTTTTTTAATAATTGTAGGTTTTGTAATTTTATATTATTTTCTATTAAGTAATTTAGTTTAATCAATTAAGTTGTTTTTTTTATTATTGTTATTATATAATTCCTAATCAAAAACACCTTTTAAATTAGTTTAACATCAAAGACTATTAAAAAACCATTAAACACTCCATCTCCCTGTGGAACGAATCAGATTTACCTATAAAACTAAACTACGCGGATAGGACTAGTTGCCTATATATGTGTGAAATCAACCCGAATTCATTAAAACACCATATATACAATAAATCAATTCGTATAACAAAACAACTCAAATCCGTTCATAAAAAAAAGGTTACGATTCAGCACATCAGTTACTTCCCCATTGATCTTGCCCCTATATACATATATATACATATATATATATATATATATATATATATATATATATATATATATATATATATATATATATATATATATATATATATATATATATATATATATATATATATATATATATAGTAGAGGGATCAAATGAGAACTTTTTTGATTGAGAACCGTGAGAGCCACTTAGTCGAGCAAAAAATTTGGGGGCCGAACAAAAATGGAGCTGGTCGAACAATTTTTCATTTTGATGCATTAGGCTTGGTTCTACATTTTATGTAGAACATGCTGTTTTACACCTGTTCTACACCATTTTTTTTTTTTTTTTTTATCAAATTGAGTTTAGGGTTTAGATTTAAGGTTTATATTTTGGGTTTTAGGGTTTAGATTTTAGAGTTTAGGGTTTAGGGTTTAGGGTTTAGATTTAGGGTTTAGAATGAGTTTTTTACACAAACGATTTAAAGTTTAGGGTTTAGAGTTTTTACAGAGTAAACCCAAAACCCAAAACCCTAAACCCTAAACTCTAAATCAGACTAAATAAAAAAAATTTGATTTTGATGTAGAACATGTGAAATTCGAACTAATTTGGAGAAATTTGAACTTATTTATGTTCTACAAAATTATAATTAGAAGAAAATCAGGTCATATTTGAAAAAAAAATTAAAACTGCGAACATGTTCTACATTTTTCTGTTCTACCAGTTGTGTTCTACATTGCCTGCTCTACATTTCCAGCAGCTCACAAAATTACTCGAATTTCACATTTTTTGCTCGAATTTCACTAGTTTTGTTCGCCCGCCATTTCTTTTTACTCGAATTTCATCTTTTATGCTCGAATTTCCCTTTTTTTGTTCGCCCGCCATTTTTTTCCCTCGAATTTCACCAAAATTGCTCGAATTTCAGTGTTTTTTTTCTCTCCCTCCACTTTTTTTGTTCTAATAGGAGTTCTCAGGTAGGATCAATGGGGAAGTAACCAATTTGGGAAAAACGGAGGGAAGTGGGTGATGTAAATTTTTTTTTTTTAAATTTTGGTTTTTTCGAAATTTTTTTTCAGGCATCAGTATCTCACGAAAATATGAACATTTAAAAAAGACACTGCGTGATGAATATTATTATTTAGGCAGGAAAACGATCGATAAAAATAACATTCAAGATAATATTTATCGTGAAGAATGTTAATCTTCGAACGTTTTTTTTCATGTTTTGTAAAGTACTTTTTTGTCAAAATTTAGCCCGATTTAGAGTTTAAGGTTTAGGGTTTAGTCCCTGATTCGTAAACCCTAAACTCTAAACCGTTCGTGTTAAAAACTCAATCTAAATCCTAAATCTAAACCTTAAATCTAAACCCTAAACCCTAAATTTCTAAACCCTAATATCTAAACCCTCAAAAGACGCCCGAAAAACACGATAATTATTATATATTATCTTTTCGAGCGTTTTCCCGCCAAAATAAAAACATTTATCACAAAGTGTTTTTTTTAATGTTCATATTTTCATCAAATCTATAATGTTCGTGAACAATTGGTTACTTCCCAATTGATCCTATATATATATATATATATATATATATATATATATATATATATATATATATATATATATATATGAGGGAAGTGGGAAGTAATATATATTTTTTTAAAGTTAGTTATGAATGTGATTATCAGGTGAAAATATGAATATTTAAAAAAAGACATTTTTATCTTCAACAATGAACCATCACCAAGGTGGTTTGGTGGTAATGTTGGAGCTAAATCGGTTAGAGTGTCTCACATAAAAATGAGAAAAAACAAATGCCTGTATATAAAGCTTACGGGAAACTATCTCTATTATCAATTGGTTTTTATAGTATTAGAGAACTCTTGAGCTTAAAATTTCATAGAGCCTAAATGAAGATTTATGTAAACATGTTATTTTATGAAATTCACAAGTCCACAAATTACTTTTCATTTCTACCTTTGGTGAGATGTAGTGTAGATGATCCATGTCTTCATTCAATTGTTAGTGAATCATCATTAAGTATCCACCAACTTAATTATTTAGTTATTCACGTCCAGTAATGTGTTAATATGCTTGATTTAAATTCTTTTATTTAAATCCAGTAATGCGTCATATATATGTCATCCACATCCACATTCTTAATGCTTCTTAGATACATTCAAGTTCTTCGGTTTGAATTGAACGTCTTTTTGATAGCGATATATGAGATAAAATACATGGTCTTATTTCAATGATATAGTGCATAGAATATTGTCCCCTGGTTGATATCAAACAACTATGCTCGTTTAGGGGAAAAAAGATAAGATAACAAGAGGGATATGTGCCGACACCGTAGCTAAAAGTAATCTTTGTTGGATCAATTTTAGGTCCACCACCATGTCCTTCATATAAGCTCAAGAGTTCCCTAGTACTCTAAAACCAATTGGTGATAAAAGGAGGTTCCCCTAAGCTTATATACAATCATTTATTTATTTCCCATTCCTATATGGGACACACTCAAACTGATTAGCTCCAACAATCACCCTCCTAATCGGTTTGTTCATGCACTCGTATCATATAATGTGGCTTTTTACCCCCGACCCTTTCATTTACATATCGAATTTTCCCGGACACCCGACCTCCACTGCCACAATGATTACGGTGATAGAGGGAGGTTCCCCTAAGCTTATATACAACCATTTATTTCTTTCCCATTCCTATATGGGACACACTCGAAACGATTAGCTCCAACACTCTCTTGCTAGATAATATAACCTCCTGAAGTGTTATTAGTGGCATATACTAATTTTAATTTAATAATTTGTGTACTTAAATGAGAGGTGGGGGTTCCATTTGTTTCTGCATCATGATCATGTTGCAAGTTTTTAAGCACCGTTCTCGAGCAGAAATGTACTCTGCCTCCCACCATGTTAGTGCATTCTTGACTAGAAAAATGTCCTTTTGACATGACCATTTGAGAAGAAAGTATATCTTTTTCCCATGCCTATTGATGTACATTCAGTAATATAGGTGGCCATATGAGCGGGTCAGGATAGTTGAACAACATGTGATTATACATTCATACCCCAAATCGTCGTTTTCATAATTTCATTCATAGAGATATTATCCTCTATTCTGGAACATCGTTTGGTCTTCATAGTTCTCTTTTAAGGTACAAACCATGTGTAATAATTTTCTTGATCTATATGGTCCCATTATTTTGCTATCACTTTAATAAGTCTTGTCGTATACGAATTCCGATATATCCAATGCCACTACCTTGCCTCTTATTCAACTCGGATTGGGAGTACAGTTTGAAATTATGCCATTTACTTAAAGGAAGAAAGATCAAGTTACACGAAGGCCATTTCACATATGGGATGCTTGTAATATGTGATGTTATGTCAAGATCTAATCAAAAAACATATTGCATTGCCTACTATGTTTCTTCACAATTTATCTTCTTAATGTAAGATAGAATAGAATACACCTACTCATATGTACACATGTATATGAGCATTGGCATTATTTGTTGTCCTATATGGGACCCTTGAGAGATTATTTTCTCAAGTTTGTAGCCCACATAATATTGTACTACTTAAATCATAAAAGCCGATCATTAATTATAGAAATGGACTTTTAAACAAACTGTCAACATATGTATATCATACTGAAATTGTTATAATGACAAAACCTTGTACGCAAAAACATTTAGCTTATGAAGCTGTCATTTTATCATCAATATTATATCAGGTTACTCTATGTCTCCAAATGTCTTTTACCTTTATATAAGTGCAAAATAGGTAAAAACGTCATATTATGATTTATGAACATTAGTTATCGCTATCTAGTAAGACCTGTATAGATCTATATGTGTACATTAATTGATATGGAACGTAGTGTAATAAAAGTCATTAGTGATGTTAGTGTTCATGTGCATCTTTGCACGTACTCAAAACTATTGATTCATCATCTGTTTGTCTGAAACCTCTTAAAAAATAAAGTCCATTGTTATAGACTGTAGTCCTTATCACTTGTTTATAAAATATATGGATAACCTTTTTGCAACCCAAAACCAGGTAATTTTAAATGATTAAATTTTTCTTGGAAGGAAGCTACACGATGGTCGGATTTCGGAAATGATCACGGAATAATCCTGTTAAATCATGTAGATCTAAGTAATAATTACTCACTTTCTTCACGTGCGTTTAGCAATGATATATGCCTAAAAGAATATTCCTAGGTGAAAAGATTGAACTAAATCAATCTCCTTTTTCTAACGTGGCAGGTGTGACCATTTAAAATGTTGAAGGATGAGTGTCACTGCTTAGCACTAAAAAAGGTGAGGACCATTTAACTCTTCTTACCATATAAGTTGCACTTTGTGCTTAAAAGTTTGGCATTAAGTACTACAATTGGTCAAAGCAAAATCACATTGTTGGTTCAAACTCTTGTCCAAATTCAATTTTATATGTAAGTCTAATAAAATAACAAAAATAATGTTTGTATATTTGTTTGCCCAAAAAATTGACCTATACTGATATAGGATTTGTAATAATATAAAGAGCCTCGGCAGATGTTCCAATCGTACTTTTTTTCTTAATTACTGAGTTGTTAATAAATACATCATAACATACAATGATCAATCTTATAATCAAAAACATGATAAAGAACATGAAAGACAACTTACTTGAATTTAGAACTAACATAATCTTATGAATGAATGATGAAGACATCGTTAAAGATTAGTGGATTCCAATAGTGTTGTCAATAATCCGATTTAAGGATTTCTCACATGTTCTTTGGTGTTCATGAGAGAATTCATAATTTGACAACATGTTAGAAAATGAACACGATCCCTTATATTTATAGTTAAAGTGGTTATGATGGTTATTTTCACCAAATAACCGCCATAAGTTAGTTAGGGTAACTTTTGTCATTAAGACAATCATAACAGGTCTACAACTGACATGATAAAAATCCATATACTAAATTGGACATAATAACATTCTTTCACTTGACGGAATTACCATTTGCACATAAACTAAAAATTAGTTTGGCCAACTTTATCTTAATTTCACATAGCACCCAAGCGAAAAGATACATCCTAATGTGTCGCGTTTGACACGAGACCCCATCAATTATACTAAAGGTGATAATATAAAATTTATGATACATTTAAACCGAAATCACAAGACCATAATGTGGTACATAAATAAGTTTGTCTATAATGAAGCATAACGTAGTGTGCATAATGGAAGTAAATATAGACAAACCAATGAAGGATATTGACGTAAACCGCTTGTTTTGAAATCAAACATTATAATGAAATTTACATTAACTTCAACATTACGTAAAGTCTCGAATAAAACCCCAATTTTGCGACATGACTCATAAATAGATTAAATTGTAGACCTTTAGTTAGTCAATCTGCAAGAATTCATAAGTTCTAATGTGCTCGAAACATATACGTTATTCCTCCACTATTTAACGTACGAATAAGTACTTTGTATCAAGGTAATATAACTTTAATTAAACTATTAATGTTCAAGAAGTTCACAATTGTGTTATTATCGCAGTAAATCTTTAATGGCCTTAATATGGATTTACCAATTATGAATCCAATGATTAAGTATCTAAGCACCATTAAATGGCATGTCGCCTTATAAATTGAAATCTACTCCGCCATATTATTGAGGTCATCATAAGTACTTATTTTTTTACTCTTCTAATAAAGAGGGATGCTTAAAATATATCCCATATTTTATATACTAGTATCTTTGCATTTCGCAAAGTCTGAATCCAAGTATACAATAACTACAAGATTTCAGATCTAATGTAAGTTAATTTGTACTTCTTCATTTTTCATAGATATCACAATACTTTCTTAGCAGCTTTCAGTAATGCAGTTCGTGACTAACTTCTAATTCGCCTAACATTCCACATATATATATGTAATATCTAGTCAAGTACAAACTTGAGCATACGTTGAGCATTTTAGTAAGGAAGCATGATTCGCCTCATTTCCGGTGTTCGACCTCAGTTTTTGAACATTGATGTGTCCCAAAACATTTACCCTTAACTACACAAGTGATCCTGAGAGAGCAATGTTGCATATTGGTAGTACAAGTTCAATTTATGCCTTCTAGATAATCCTAATATCCCACTGGGTCAATATCGGTGATTCAGTTTCTATAATATAAGAAACTTCACCAAGATATTACGTGTCAAAGTTTCTAGATAGAAAACATTTTGGCTCATGAAACAAATCAACATTATTACTTGTTAAAAGGATATCATTAATCTAAAGCACAAGGAGATAAAATTAATCCCACTCATCTTGAAGTACACTAGTGATCTACCTGATTTCTAATGAAGTTGTGTATCTTCATTACTTCATTAATCTTGAATACCATTGTCAAGATGCTTTCTTAAGCCCATAAATACATTTCTTGAGTTTATAAACTATACGTTCATGGATTTTAATATTAAAACATTACAGTTGGGCCATTAAGACGTGTTCATGTAAATCTCTGTTAAGAAATGCCATTTTAACTTCCATTTAGTGTAACTCGAAGTAAGAATGAGCTACTAGTACCATTACGATCCTTATGGAGTGGTTTTTCGATACCGGAGAAAAGGTTTATTTATAATCAATACCCTCATTTTGAGTATAACCTTTGCAACCAAACGAGCTTTACATCAATCGACATTTTCCTTCGGATCAAATTTAGTCTAAAGAACCACTTGCATCATAAGGGTTTTGCGCTCTTTGGTAGTTCAACAAGTTCTCAAACATCATTTTTGCCTTTAAGTTCAAATCATCATTCATTGCTTCCCATCAATGAGGTGATTGATCACAATTAATGGCATCCTCAAATGATTCAGGGTTTTTGATTTTTCCCTAAGTCAAAATCAACCTCATTTAAATAGATATAGTAATAGCCATAATCGGTGGGCTGTCTTTGTCATTGCGATCTATGCAACGACTGTTGAGTTTCTTGTGGTTCAAAATTAATCACGAGGTTAGATTCATTTTCCTCGACTTTATTGGATGTTTTTTAGTACTTAATTGATTATTCGATGTGTCAAAATGAGTGTTAATCGGGATGGGCACATGAATTTTTTTTTGCTGCATCTCGAGCCACTTATAAATCAGTTCTTTTAAATGAATCACTCCCACTATTATTAGCATTTTCAAGACACTCTTCGTGGTTGGTCTCGACAAATCTGGTACTCTTAGATGGGCAATAAAATTGGTAACTCTTATATCATGGGTACTCAAAGAAGGAGAACTAATGATATTTAAGTCCAATAATCTGTTTAGGATTCTATAGCTATGTTTCGGCTAGACATCACCTAAACCTGTGAATATTATAAACTGGGTTTTCTTCATCTCCAGATTTCACATGGTGTAGGAAATCGCCAATGTAAGCAATGAATGATTTATGACCATCAATACCCAAAGTAAAAGATCCCACGGGAGAGATCCACATAATTCTTATAATCTGGTAATTTGGGTGGCACCTTTCTTATTTTCTTTGGTCGTTTGGGCCTATATGTTCTTTAGATTGTTCAAACTATGAGAAAATAAGATAGGGTAGAACTTCATCTTTCACAAATCTGGTCACTATGTCTCGTGAAATGTGACCTAAACTTTGGTGCCACAACATTAATGAGGTTTCTAGATCTCATTTTCTCTTATATTGAATTACATTCTCATTATCAATAAAGGAGATTCCAAAAAATGATCATTTATGCATAACTTGAAGAGGTTCCCTCAAGACAACTATTTCCAACGACACAAGGAAGTTTAACCTAATATATATATATATATATATATATATATATATATATATATATATATATATATATATGGGTCATAATCAAGAGGGAAACACTTTTTGGGGGAAGTAATTTTTTTTCATTTTTTTCAACTTTTTTTTTCCCGACATCAAGTTCAGGTGAAAATATGAACATTTAAAAAAGACACTTTGTGATGAATGTTATTATTTAAGTGGGAAAACGATCGAAGAAATAATTGATAACATTCATCATGAGTAATGTTATTCCTAATAATATTTTTGGAAAACGTTGTTTTATTTCATCTTATATGAAGTTTTTTTTTTTTTTTTTTTTTTCAAAATTTAGCCCGATTTAGAGTTTAGGGTTTAGGGTTTAGGGTTTAGTGTTTTGGGTTTAGTCCCTAAAGCCAAAATCATAAACCCTAAACTCTAAACCGTTCGTGTTAAAAATTCAATCTAAACCCTCATTTCTAAACCCTAAACCCTCATTTCTAAACCCTAATAGGTAAACCCTAAATTTTGAACCCTAATCTCTAAACCCTAATTACTAAACCCTAATTACTAAACCCTAATTTTTAAACCCAAAAAACTCAGCAAAAAAATTACACGTGATGCATGTTTTCATTTTTTTCTACGAGCGTTTTTCTGCCAAAATAATAACATTAATCACAAAGTGTATTTTTTAAATGTTCATATTTTCATGTGATTTTGATACCTGAAAAATGTTTAGAAAAAAACGAAAAACATTTACTTCCCCCTACTTCCCTTCAAAAAAGTGTTTCCCTCTTGATTAAATCTCGTATATATATATATATATATATATATATATATATATATATATATATATATATATATATATATATATATATATATATATTAAGTTTTGAGTCATGATGAGTACATAAAGAGTTTCATATTGATTATACAAAAGTTACCTTGAAATACTATTGAAAAGATTCCAACAGCTTCTACGTTTAAATTAACTCCATTCCGACTTTAATCGTTCGTTGGTTTCTTTCCAATGTATGCATTTTACAAAATCCCACATAAAAAATTAGAAATGTGTAGTGATCAGGCATATAGTAGATGTAAGAGGTTAGGTCCATGCTTATCAACAAAGATAAGGGATTTAAGGGTGATTTGACTACAACTCCCCGGTCCGAATTACCGTGAATAACTCTCATACGAGATGATAATCTCATAAAGGGTGGTTAAATGTATACCCACCATTATCGGGCTAGCCGGTAAGTGATGGTCCAAGGGAGGTTTTATTGTTCAAAGAATGTTACCTACTTCTGTACAAACTTGTAAGCTATTTGATATTATGTTAAGTCAGATAGATTACTCGGTGTTTTCGGTTTGGCAGGTTGGATGTAAAGAAGTGATGCCTTGTGTAAATGTGTGTGTGTGTGTAGATATGTTGTCTTTATCTAGGGTTTGGTGCCTTATTTATAGTGGAACCTCTTTGTCCTTTAGTACGTGTCAACCATGTGTGATGCACGTGTATGAGATATACGAGCATGCACATCATTAAGTTCCCCTTGTTTGATATGATGTGTAAGCATTGCGCGTGTAGCATGATTTGTCCTTTGTCATCAATGTGACATGACAGTTATCCGTCACTTTATTTAGTTTCTCCCTTGTCTGCCTTGCCAGGTGATGGCACGTGTATGGTCCTTATTCCTCATGAGTTTCTCTTTCTTCTTTTTCCAGCCCTATAAATACTTATATCATTTTTCCTTTTCTTTCTTTCACCTCCTTCTCTCTCTAGATTTTATTTCACGAACATATGTTGGATCCTAAAATCAACATGAACACGATGAATGGAACGAATAGCCACAAAGTAATCAAGGAAGTAGAGAAAAAATGAGATTTTCTATTCCACGGCTTCCTTGATCTCATTACATAACATTGGCTATTGTTACCTTCTATGGAGTTCCTAGATCCTTTATATAGCCGTTATCTAAAGGATCTCTTGGGAGTATGATTGACTCATTCTCGGGTACCTAACAATCTCCCATCATGAGGTAATCATACTTCCAAACGAACACTCCATAGGATATACATACAAAATTACAATGAAAGAAACACGCTATTGCTGTGATGCCCCGTACAAAACCATCGTGTACAAATCATCAACAACAGGATCATTACAAGGTTAAGTACTATATGCTGTAATAAAAGAAGTTGCATTCACGATAAAAAAGATGACGTCATAATCGACGTCAATTGTTTTACACCAACAGTATGCTTCTACGAATAGCAAGCATGAATAAATGTATGCGACCCTTAGGTCATTACAAAATATAGTTTCGAATGTATTAAAGTTTGAATGCAAGATAAACAGTTCATGCGGTGATAACACTAGAGCAGCGGGTGTCTACGGCAAGACTAGTACACAGCGGAAGCAACCTTAAGCACCTGAGAAAAACATGCTTAAAAACATCAACACAAAAGTTGGTGAGCTATAGTTTAATATAACAGTATGTATGGTAGGCCACGAGATTTCAGTGCTACAAAGAGCGTTTCAAACAGTATGATAAAGTATATGTTAACCGTGGGCACTTGGTAACTAACTTAACGTTTATACCCCCTGAAAGTACACTAGGCAAGTGCGTATATTTACGAAGTATTAAACACTCATTAAATGCTAGCGCGACTAGCCCGAGTGGGGATGTCAAACCCTATGGATCCATATCTAAGATTCGCGTTCACCGGTTCAAAAACCAATGACTAAACGTTACCGAGCTAAAGGAAATGTTTATGCCGTTGTATAACCCACACATATATAAAGTTTAATTACTCGTACCTAGTATGTAAAACATAAAATCGGCATGTATTCTCAGTTCCCAAAATAAGTTAAAGTAAAAAGGGAATGCTATAACTCACAATGATAAAGTAGCGTTAAAGTATGACTCGGAAAGCAAGTGTGTAGGTCCGGAAAGTCCTCAACCTAAGTCAAATAGTACTAAGTCAGTAAATCGTCCGAATAGGTTTAAAAGTATGTAAATAAGGTCTTAAAGGTCATCATCATTCATCATTAAACAAAAGGTGTAAAGTAAGTTTTGTTCATGAAAAGAGTTTAAAACAAAGGCTGAGTTCGGTCAGTCACCACGGCCTCTATACCTACTGAAATAAGGTGCGACCAGTGGCCATGGCTCCGTATATGAGTCCTTTAGTTGTGATAAAAATTTCAGAAGCAAACTCGTCTTCGTTTGACCGTGGCGACGGTCTAAGTGCTAGTAGGTCAGAATTTTCAGCACAACGTTAAATGGACATAGTGACGATCGGAGGGCCATAAATCCTAAACCGTAACTCGGATTAAGACGAGTCCTATATGAAAAGTTATCTACTCGAACAGAGATATCTGAAAATTATAGTTACAGTAGCCCAGGTCATATGGGTCAGTCACAGAAACAGTAGAACAGTAGGGTCAGTAGGTTCCGGTGGTTCTTGGTGCTTGATGCTTATCATGGTTCTCATCCTTGATACATATAGCTTCAAGTGTACAACTCGTCGATGTGTTTGCATCATTTTCACCAAGGTTTGACCATCATAACCCAAGTGTAAGTCTAAGACATGAAGCACAACTCACTTAAGTGTTGCAAGTGTTTTGATGAACCAAAGTTACATCAAAGTCTTAGATTCAACACATACATGAAATGTAAAAGTAATATTAACCAAGTTTTGACTATTATGACACAAGTGTAGGTCTAAGACATGTAGCACAAGTCACTTAAGAGTTGTATGAAGTTTGATGAACCAAAGTTACATCAAAGTCTTAGATCTAACACATACATGAACTTTAAAACTAATAATAAGTTACAAACTTAAAAGTAAACTTATGAAATCAAGATCTTGAGTTGTAGAACATAGTTCTTAGTTTGATCATGAAGATCCAAGACTCAAAAGTCTAGATCTAACATAAGTGTACAAAGTTATAATTAAAGAAAACTTACTTACATGTTCTTGAACTTTCAAAGTTAACTTTTAGTTCAAGATTAATGAGATCAAAGTTAACTAGTAACACTTGACCAATAACAACCAACAAACATGAAATTTAAGTGCATAATGTAAAGAATAAACTAAGTAAACAAGTAACTAGTTCATGAGTTTCATACTTTAAAGATTCAAGCCTAGGTCTTGATCTTTAAGAAAGTAAACTTTAAAGTTTACTAACATGAATTACAAGTATGCTTTCACAACTCATGAACTTAAATCTTTTTAAAGCATTATATGTAGAACATAAACTAAAGAGTTTTGTTCTTGTATGTCTTGTAAGAACAAGATAAATGAAGAATGAAACTAGTAAGTTTGATTCTTGAAAACATGTAAGTAATAACTACAAGCAAGTAACAACTACAACAAGTAACAAAACAATAATCAAAGAACAAGTGATGATGATGATTAAGGGGTGTTTTGGTTCGGTTTTATCAAGGAGAAAGAAGGGAGAGTTGTTCATAATACTTACAAGAATTAGAGAGAAAATGAGAGAAAAGTTAAGAGGTAAGTTTGAAGTGAAGTGTGAGAATGAGATTGCAAGTAATGAAGTAGTAAAAAAAAAATTGAAACTCCCCTAAAAGCCAATGAAGGCCGACAGTTTCAACATCCCAAGGGGAGGAGGGAAAGATCCATGAGGTTATTGCATGCTAAAGCTTAAAAATATGGATATTAGAGTTGATTTTATGGGGATAAGGTGATAACTAGATTCCAATTGCACTAACCAAACTAGCTACACATAAATGGGTTACTTACATGTAAGTATGGGCAAATAAGTCCACTAAAGAAGTAGGGTGGGCTTCATAGGTCCATTAATACTAATAAAGGTCCAAGTTCAAGTAATTAACAATTAAATCCAACAAAGCCCAAGTAATTAACTAATAACCTTAGTTAATTAAAATGATTAATAAAACTTAATCATGAATGTAAATAATACTTGAAAATATTATTTGTGCAAGTTTCGTGTGTCACAAAGACGTTTCGGGCAATTTAAAGTCAAGTACGGTTAATCATGGCAACAAGTAAATGTAATAACATACATTCGTTTTATCACAAGTATTAATAATAATAATTATTAATAAATAAACGTTGGAAAATTCATGGTCGTTACAATTGCTAACTAGCTCCCCTCACGAATCTTGCATGGTCGTTGAAGTAGATCTTCAATGTTGGAATTCTTCTACCTTCAAAGGTCTTTGTGTTTGCACAGCGGAAATGCGCAACCACGTGACATTCATCGTAGCATCACTTCATGTCATTGAAGAATATAACTCCCCTCCAACACTTGCCTTGATTAGTAAGCTCGAAAAACTAGAGAAACTCCCCTCACAAAAAATATGGGGCACGGCCGATCAAGTTTGATTTCAATCAAACACATGATCGTCTCATAAACCGTGTAGATCGTTGGCTCCTTCGAAGTTCCTAACGTCTCAAATACTCCCCCAAGGATGTGGAAGTCGCTTTTCATTTTCCTCATGAGTCAATGTCTTCTTCTTGCGCGAACGCAAATTATTATAATGTGGGAAATATTGTGTCAACTCTTACTCCTGACTTTATTAGCGATTTGGTAGGCTGGTATCCTCCTATTAAAGAGTTGGATCCTATATTTCCATCCCAGCGAGATCGCGCTAACCGTTCTCCTCCTGATAGAGTCTTTGTGTATAATTTGGTCATGGAACCAGGGAAAGTCCGCATTCCCCCTACTAACTTTTATATTCTTGTAGTTTCTCATTTTAACAATGGGATCGGTCAGCTGGATACTGATAGCGCCTGCTACGTTACTTTGTTCCAAATGTGGTGTAACCCCTATAATTTTACGCCACATGTAAATCTATTCAGGAATATTTTTAGCTACCAACGTTTTGATCAGGGTATGTACTTGATATCGGCTAAAAAGTTACGTTTTTACCCCCGATATTGAGTCCCAAAAGCATAAAGTTCAAAACTTTGTCGGCAAAATAATCAATTTTTTGGTTAAATTTGTAGATAAAGTAATTAAGAAGACGATGCAAAAAGAATCAAGAGAATCGGAGCTAAAACAAAGATTCTAGAGCGAAAATGGTGAAAGACAAGAAATCACGTTACGATCCAGCAAATCAGCAAGCCAAATTGCCTACCAAACGGCCTGCCAGACGGCCCAGACAAACGGGCACAGCAAACGGGCTGGTCTGGCAAACGACCACATCAAACGGCCTGCCAAATGGCTTGCCAAACGGCTTGCTAAATGGCCTGCCAGCCGTTTGCAGGCTATTTTCACTTCTATTTCAAGGCTTTTTGTCATCCATTTTCGACACACCTCTCTTCACTCTCTCACTACAATACACTTTCTCTCACTAGAGCTTTCAAGGCCTTCTCACCTCCGAGTGGGGAATTAATTACCCGGAAGCGAACGCCGAAGATTGTAATAGGAGCGGTCTAGAGGATGTCAGCACTTGTAATGGTCCGGATCCCGTCTGTAAACGGTGAACGCTTTTCTTAATTTAATAAAGTTATCTTATTATTTTAAGTTGCTTTCATCTTGCATGCCTATCTATCTGTTACAAATGTTTATTATGTGTTGAATACTTTATCTGAATCTTATGCTATTTTTATGGTGAAATCTTGATGGTTTAGAAGTTTAATTTGCGGATCACCCTTTCCGCTTATTCACGTGGCTATAACCTAGTATTAGGACTTGATCAATGATCAATCCATAATTAATGAGTTACTTAATTAACGATTGAGTGCAATGAGATTAAGATGGAGGATGGGATGTTTGATGATTATTTTGGGCTCTGATGATCGTCTTTCACTTTAACAATCAAGTGATCAACCACCACGACCTTGTCTTGATTGTTAATTAGCATGATTCACCTTAACACAATGTAAAAGTTCCTTGGGCAAGATCACAAGAGAAAATTACAAAGGTCCGGGAAAATGGCAGAGAATCAACAACCTATAAATGAGAGGCTAAGATCTCTATTTATAGCATTTGAAATATTAGCGGTCTGCGGATTGTCTAATCATCCGCTCAATCTTAGCGAAATAACCCTGATGTCGTAGCGTGGGGGTACGTGATAGTACTATATTTTACTACGAAATACGTTACAAATTACACAAGTTTTAATTATTTATTTACAAATGGGATATACCTAAACCTTGCTACAACACTATAGGCAGTGTACCTAATCGTAGAGTAGTATAGTTTTTAGTAAGTCCGGTTCGTTCCGCAGGGAGACGGTTACACTATATTTTTAAACAACTATATTTGTACAAAAATATATAAATATATATATATATATATAATAATATATAAAAGGGGGGTTTACCGTTTAATGACCGGTTTATCGATTTTATATTTTAAGCGAAGCGTAAAGTAAATTTAATTAACAAAATAAAATAAATAACAAAAAAATATAAATGACGAATAATTAAAGGTGCGATGAAATATAAAATAAAATAATTATGCTTATTTAAACTTCCGTAATCATGATATTTGACGTGTTGATTTTAATTTTATGCCCATGGGTTAATTGTCCTTTGTCCTGGATTATTTAATATGTCCGTCTGGTTTTTGTCCATAACAGTCCATCAGTCATAAATATAAAGTGCGAGTATCCTCGTCAAATTATCCTTATACCCGAATTTAAATATTCCAACTAATTGGGGACTTAAACTGTAACAAGGTTTTAATACTTTGTTTAATAATTACACCAGGATATCGACTGCGTGTAACCCAAGGTTTTAATACTTTGTTAACAATTATGCCAAGTGTCCTTGTACATAATTTTACCCCTGTTTTAATAATTCCATAGACTATTAATCCATTCCCGTGTCCGGTTAAATGAACGATTATTCGTACATATAAATACCCCGCCCATCGTGTCCGATCGAGTGTATATGGTTATTTATAGGGACGTCCAATTGTAAATCTTTATATTAAAATTAACAAACTATCATTTAGTTAAACAAATATAAAGCCCATTAATAGCCCATAGTCTAATTTCCACAAGTGTCGTTCTTTTGTCCAAACCCCAATTATGGTACAAAGCCCAATTACTCAATTTTAGTATTTTAGCCCAACATCATGATTACTTCGTCTTAAATAAGCATAATAATAACTTAAGTACGAGACATTAATTTAAAAAGGAGAACATAGCTTACATTGATTATTTATCGCGTAGTGGTACACGGACAGAATTTCGACTTCAAAACCCGTAAAATAACCTTTACATAACCCGAACTAATCTAATATAAAACTACCCTATACTATATATATATATATATATATATATATATATATATTATATTTATTTATTTATTATTTAGTATTATTATTATTATTTATTATATATATTTTTAAAACTGCAGAAGCTCGTGGCCTTTTATAGGCATTTTGGAATCTGGCAGCTCCGCGAGTCGTGGAGTTTTTGGCCTTCAAACTCCGCGAGTCGTGGAGTTTGAAAATACAGCTCACAAAATTTTGGAACCTTGCTTTGTCGACATAATTTATATATAAATATAAAATAAATAATTAATATAATTATTTATATATTATATTATATTCTTCTGCATAGTAGACTTGTAATTTTTGGTCCGTTGCGTCGGGCGTTGATAGTTGACTCATGTCCCGGTTCCGGATTTTCGAACGTCCTTGCGTACAATTTAATATCTTGTACTTTGCGTTCCGCAACTTGTACTTTTATCATTTTTAGACGTTTCTTATCAATAAATTGAACCTTTTGAATTGTATCTTGTACATTTGAGCTTTTTGGACGTTTGTGTCTTCAAATCTTCGTTTTCGCCTTTTGTCTTCACACTTATTTATTTAAACAATTACAATGAAAATATAATACAATTACATATGAAAACCTATTATTTAGGAGGGATATTGCTATGAAATATATGTTCCTTTTTAGCCTTATCAAATATCCCCACACTTGAGCGTTGCTTGTCCTCAAGCAATACATAACTTGAAATAAAATCACACTTCACTCAAATCACTTTTTTATTCTCACACTTTATACATCAGTGATTTTGATACGGCGGTATAAACAATGATAGTAACGATAGAACCATGGTTAAAGGTGGGTGTGCCATCCACAGTTGCCTCGGGTTTAGGTCAACGACACTTGCAATCAAATAGCCGATTTACTTTCGTTTTCCAAAGCAAAGTGCACATTTGAAAGGCGGTTTACAGTCCCACATGACTATGAAAATGTAGATCCTTAAGGAAATTGGATCTTTATGAAAACATTTGATCTTTTGAAAATTCAATCTAGATTTTACCCTAGATAAGTTTTCCGGAATAACCCTTCACCGGTGTTTGCAAAATATTTTTTGTGGGTTGTGTGGGTTTCAGATTTGAAAATTTTAGCTCAACACTTGTGGTTTTGTGTTACCCACTTGCTAACCTTGTATTAGGAAAGCAACACGTCCAGTATACTTGCTTCGTATATTACCTTTCGGTAAACTACCGTCCGGTTGTAAAGGAAAGCGATGAACAAGAAACTGTTAAGGCAATGTCCCGTGACTTGCTTTTGATTATGGTCTATAAACGTGTCGGATGCTATTACTATCCTTTGTAGGAGCAATAGTAAAGATCATACTATGATTTTTCGGTCTGGCACAAGGTCCTGTCTCCGACCATGCTATGCAACCACCGTTCTTACGGTTGACACCCGATTTGGTTCAGGTGACCTAATGAATTCCAGGTGAATTCCTAGGATTTTACGTTCAATGGTAATGAACGCATTGAAAATGGGTTTTCAGAAAACAAATCGGTTTTAATTTGATCAAAATATTTTCTCGTTCAAGCTCGAGTTTAGATATCATCGAATTCCATGAGTTTGTAATTCTCAATCTTTAAAGTCAATCTCAAGGATTGAGTAATATCAGTCTTAAAAGCTGATTTTTAATCTTTAAAAGGAGATTATCCTTTCTGGGGGTCTGATTCATTAGTCTTATCAAGCTAATTTGCATGGCGCCCTCCCCATTTTACGAGACAGATCCTCTCATGGTTAGGATAAATCTGACCACTTGGCGACCCTGTTTTATGCTGAGGTCCGTGGATTTCCTGCTGATTTTAGTGATGACTTTTCTAGATTTTTCGTCAACCTACAGCTGGTCTGGACGACAACTTTCTGACCTAAATCAAGAAGCGCGTGTCTTTTTCGGAAGACTTTACTTCCTTTTAACTATGGAATTGATTCATCGTGTAGATCCATCTCTTCTTTCAAAAGTATTACAATAAATCGGGTAAAACTGATTAGTATTATTCAAAACAAAAGTACCTGCAATAACGTTTACAGAAACATATGATAGATAGTTTTTAATTGAATAACTTGGTACATTCTCCCCACACTTAGTTTCTTTCTTTGCCTTTTTATTCTCCTTTATTCCATTTTAAATGAATTCAAGCGTTTTAAGTTGTTTCTCAATTTATGTCCTTTTCGAGGTAACGATAATTTCGGTATTAACACCTAGTTTTCATCGTTCATAAATATGTATAAACATGATTTTGACTTCATTTAGTTGAAAATTTTTCAAATTTTCATAAAATTTGGCAAATAAACCAAGTATAAACCCGAGAGAATTTATAACCCTTCCCCACACTTGAGATCATGCAATGCCCTCATTTGCATAAAATCAGACTCTAATTATAAATTCATGAGGGTGATTATTGTAGAAAAGTGATTGAAAATACCCAGTTTGTAATTTCAAAGCTCGTTGAATGATAGATGGCGCGCCTCATCGTCATTCCTTTTTGTTTTATCACACATATTTTTCTTCAAAAATGGCTGCTTTTCTGAACTGTTTGATAATTTTTGAAAATGCGTCTTTTACCCTAACTTATCATGCATTTTTATTAACGATTTATGCACTAACCCGAACCCCTAATTTAACGTTAAGTGGGGTTAGACTTCCCCACACTTAGCTGATGACATGTGAAGTCGGTAGAATAAGTTCCACGAATTAAAATAGTGAGCCAGTTATTTACATCTCGGGTGGTGTATAATATATCAATGGGTTTAAAGTTTAGACTCACCCGATCGTCACTACTTAATTCTTTTTTAAGTGTAGCTTTTAGTAAATGGATATGTCTCTTTTCTGGTTCTTGGTCAAATGAATTGATATACACCGACATACATATTATAGGGTGGACAATTTCTAACGTTTCCTTCCTTTTATTCTCGAGATCAAAGTTTTCACCTGTATTACCCAATTGGGTGAAATCCGAGGTGTCATTATCTATTACAGCTCGTAGTTCATCTTCGGTAGATGACTTGTCTATTGAGAATATTGGGTTGGAAGGTTGTGGAATGGTGAATTTCGGGATTGAAGTAGATTCTTCTTCATTAACGGTACTTATCGGTCCCACCACTTTGGTCTCGGGGGTAAAATTTTCAACGTTATCGTTTTCCCAAGAGTACCAATTTGTCACCCTTACTTCTTCTTCTTCATCCATTGATGGATCGTTGATTTCATCGGTAGAGGCTAATGTGTCGATATGTTGTGAAATTGGTAAAGCTGAATAAAAAGTATCATCGGGATAGTTGGTGATTTCGGAGTTCTCGAATTCATCAAAATTCGATGATATGAGATTTTCTTGCACAATACTCCTCAGATCAACAGGTGTGTAGTCTGATAGAGTTTCAGCTTGCCGGTTTACAAACTCTCTCATTTGTTCATTTTGAGCATTGAGTTCTTCGAGTTTGATTTTCATATTGTCTAATAAATTTTCAGACACGTAATTTTCCTCGTCTACTGGTTGTTGAGTTTGGAAATATTCTTGGGAATAATTCCAATTTGAATTGTATTCTTCATAATCATTCCATTCAGGTTCCGTGGGTGCGTAATTTTCCATAGGAACGTAATAATAACATTCCCATGTTGAGTGATAATCTCCACAGATTTCACAACCAGTTATTGTTTCATCATTCGTGATCCAAGATTGACCGAACAAATTGTCATCAACACCCGTTTGAGAGTATTGATTTAATTGATTTTGGATATCAAAAAGAGTTTCCATAGCCTTGTTTTTAAAATTTTCCGTTTTATTGCGATGGCCAAATTTTAGCTACAATGTGGTGCATTTACTAATTATCCTATTAGTTATAAAAATAGAAAAACTTATATAAGTTGTCCAATTAATAGACTTTTCTGCTTTTGCCCACGTTTCGAATAGCCAAAAGATGCAGCAGGGAGCCAGAACCCTTTAAATCGGAAGCTCACAACTCAGCCACTAACAAATCCAACTATTACTACGAAGCAGAAAATTGTCAACGTCCATTAATTTAACCACTTAAATAATTTTTCTTTCCGTTTGAGATATTAGATAAGAAATAGAGAAAATTTCTAAGTCCTAAAAACTAAAGCGTCGAGAAATAAGAAAGAAAAAGAATGCGCGTCGAAAAATGTCAAAAAATAAAAATAAGAAAATAGCGCGTCGTAACTTAAAAGTCTAAAAATTATATCTAAAAAGTTGCGCCTAAAGGTCTAAAGGTAAATGCAATTTTATTCAGAAAACGTCAATTACTTAAAGGCACTAAAATCTATTTAAAACTAAAGCGAAAAACGGCGTCGCAAAATTCCAAAGCGCCTAAATCTTAATCTAAAGAAAAAGCACTTAAGAGATTTTACAGCAAAGCCTAAGAATCTATACATATAAAATAACTACGGAAAAACTAATTTTAAAACTAATTGCGAACGAAAAATATACAAAATATTACAATTACACTAAATAAAAGGATACAAATTATAAAAAGTGATAAAATTACTTATTTTTATAAAAAAATATTATTTTTATATTTTTATTTTTATATTTTATAAAAGTATTAATTTTTTATATATTAAAACTAAATATAATTAATTATAACTAATTAATTTAAAAACTTAAACTAAATAATAATAATAATAAAGTAAATAGGGTTAAATAATAATAATAATTAATAATACCCCGTAATTAATGCTTTTTAGGGTTTCTTTGTGGCCTGACAGGGCGGCTCCGCGAGTCGTGGAGTTTTAAGCCTGCAAACTCCGCGAGTCGTGGAGTTTCAAAAAACGTTTTTTTTTGTTTTTTTTTTTGTTTTTTTTTTTAAATTTTATATTGTTTTTCTAAAAATATATTTATACAAAAATAAATTAAAAATATAGCGTTTCGCCGATTTCCCCGGCAGCGGCGCCAAAAACTTGATGTCGTAGCGTGGGGGTACGTGATAGTACTATATTTTACTACGAAATACGTTACAAATTACACAAGTTTTAATTATTTATTTACAAATGGGATATACCTAAACCTTGCTACAACACTATAGGCAGTGTACCTAATCGTAGAGTAGTATAGTTTTTAGTAAGTCCGGTTCGTTCCGCAGGGAGACGGTTACACTATATTTTTAAACAACTATATTTGTACAAAAATATATAAATATATATATATATATATATATAATAATATATAAAAGGGGGGTTTACCGTTTAATGACCGGTTTATCGATTTTATATTTTAAGCGAAGCGTAAAGTAAATTTAATTAACAAAATAAAATAAATAACAAAAAAATATAAATGACGAATAATTAAAGGTGCGATGAAATATAAAATAAAATAATTATGCTTATTTAAACTTCCGTAATCATGATATTTGACGTGTTGATTTTAATTTTATGCCCATGGGTTAATTGTCCTTTGTCCTGGATTATTTAATATGTCCGTCTGGTTTTTGTCCATAACAGTCCATCAGTCATAAATATAAAGTGCGAGTATCCTCGTCAAATTATCCTTATACCCGAATTTAAATATTCCAACTAATTGGGGACTTAAACTGTAACAAGGTTTTAATACTTTGTTTAATAATTACACCAGGATATCGACTGCGTGTAACCCAAGGTTTTAATACTTTGTTAACAATTATGCCAAGTGTCCTTGTACATAATTTTACCCCTGTTTTAATAATTCCATAGACTATTAATCCATTCCCGTGTCCGGTTAAATGAACGATTATTCGTACATATAAATACCCCGCCCATCGTGTCCGATCGAGTGTATATGGTTATTTATAGGGACGTCCAATTGTAAATCTTTATATTAAAATTAACAAACTATCATTTAGTTAAACAAATATAAAGCCCATTAATAGCCCATAGTCTAATTTCCACAAGTGTCGTTCTTTTGTCCAAACCCCAATTATGGTACAAAGCCCAATTACTCAATTTTAGTATTTTAGCCCAACATCATGATTACTTCGTCTTAAATAAGCATAATAATAACTTAAGTACGAGACATTAATTTAAAAAGGAGAACATAGCTTACATTGATTATTTATCGCGTAGTGGTACACGGACAGAATTTCGACTTCAAAACCCGTAAAATAACCTTTACATAACCCGAACTAATCTAATATAAAACTACCCTATACTATATATATATATATATTATATTTATTTATTTATTATTTAGTATTATTATTATTATTATTTATTATATATATTTTTAAAACTGCAGAAGCTCGTGGCCTTTTATAGGCATTTTGGAATCTGGCAGCTCCGCGAGTCGTGGAGTTTTTGGCCTTCAAACTCCGCGAGTCGTGGAGTTTGAAAATACAGCTCACAAAATTTTGGAACCTTGCTTTGTCGACATAATTTATATATAAATATAAAATAAATAATTAATATAATTATTTATATATTATATTATATTCTTCTGCATAGTAGACTTGTAATTTTTGGTCCGTTGCGTCGGGCGTTGATAGTTGACTCATGTCCCGGTTCCGGATTTTCGAACGTCCTTGCGTACAATTTAATATCTTGTACTTTGCGTTCCGCAACTTGTACTTTTATCATTTTTAGACGTTTCTTATCAATAAATTGAACCTTTTGAATTGTATCTTGTACATTTGAGCTTTTTGGACGTTTGTGTCTTCAAATCTTCGTTTTCGCCTTTTGTCTTCGCACTTATTTATTTAAACAATTACAATGAAAATATAATACAATTACATATGAAAACCTATTATTTAGGAGGGATATTGCTATGAAATATATGTTCCTTTTTAGCCTTATCAAACCCGCAGTCTTTTATTAATGCGGAAACTGATCCGCTATCTTTATCTTCGGTGAATATTCCAATCCTCTTGAATACACTTCGCGTAACTTCCGTTTTTAACCTTTAGTAAATAAAATATACATATACAATGCTATGTATATGATCAAGTCCCCCCAGTTTATTATGATACATTTTGCGAAGCAAATGTATCATGATAAACTCTAAAAAATAAAATATGCGACTTTAATATATTAGCAAAAAATTTTAATAATTTTCCATCGCTAATTTATTACCGTTGATTTTCGCAATGAAAATGCGTAATAATAACAGCAACTCTGTAAAGCTATCAAATCAGAAACGCTGTAACGGCTATTTATTAACGTTGCAACGTTGCGGTAATTTTAGCCGTTAAAAATTAATCATCGCCTTTACGACTTCCTCGCCTAGATTTTAATTATACATAGCCAATCAACTCGCATTAACAACTTTACGCTTTCACCTTCAACTTCTTAATCGATCAAAATTTACCAAAACTCACTCTTTTCTTCTAGCAATTCACACCTGCAATTAATCAATTCATACTTCGCCATTTTACAATTCATTACCAGATCCACTTATAGAATCGAAAAAATGGCATCATCATCTTCCGCGAACACTCCTAACACTTTTGTGTCTTATATGAAAACAGCGAAAATCGAAACCCTTCAACAGCACTACCCACTATTAGCGCAGTTTTCTCCTACTACACCAACAACAGAGGATAGAGCTAATGCTCCCCTAAAGAATATGATTACCATTTATGAGGCTGCTATTTCACATGGAAACCTACGATTACCACTTACACCCTTCTTTCGCAGTGTATGCGAGTATTACAAAGTTGCAGTTGCTCAACTGCATCTGAACACCGTCCACAAAATTGTGCTCTTAGAGCTCTCAATAAGCAACCATTGCTTAACGTCTTTCGCGCTTTCAACAGCATTACGCCACATGATGCGGGATGGTATTCATTCCACGGTTGTCATGGCGTGATGACTTCTCCCAAAGATTCTATTGGGAACTGGAGTGGTTCATTCTTCTTTATTAACAACACTGCCCATGTCGATAGCAACATACCAAGAACTTGGTGTACCAAGATGGATGCCAATGTGAATGATAAGGTTATCCCAGATGACCTTGAACAAGATATCCTCAAAACAATTAAGAATGCGGGCTTGATTATGCGGGCATACTCCAACGTGCCTCTTTATATTGGCGGAGTTTCTATATATTGGCTATGGGGTGATCACGACGCCCTATTGATTGATGAAGCGAACAATGGTATATCGCATATACTCTTTCTTTTTTCTTAAGTATGCATTTTATCTTATACTGCTTTTGCAAAAACTAATGCGCCTATGTTTTTTTGCAGTAATTACTTTAGAGCAACTGATGACCACAACCGACGTTCGAGCGATCAAACCAGCGCGCCGCCCAAAAGAAGGCAACGGCGAAGTTATTATTATGAACGAATCTGTTCTTAATTCATTCTCAATTCTCGATGTTGAAGAACGCGGGAAACGTAAAGCAACAACGGAGGGAGCTACTACTCCCCGCAAAAGACGCCTTCGCTCTATTGCTGAGCAAGAAGCAAGTAAGTTATCGATATTAACTACTACCACATATATTCAGCGAGTATTATTCCCATATTCTTTAACTTATCTTATTTTCTTATTCGCTTTTAGTTGTGCTTTCAGATTCAGAGGGGCCCGAGCAGCTATACAACATTACCGGGGAAATCCCTGATGATATCTTTGAAGAGCCCGGAAATGAAGATCTAAACCTCCCTTTTGATGCCGAAGCATCAAACCATGAAGAAGATGCAGATGAGGCTGCAGAAGAGGAACAAGCCAACAAACGCTACCGCAAACTCTGCAAGTTTGTACCCAGAAACGTTCAACAACAGTATCGCGAACTTACCTTCGCGCAAGCTAAAAGGCAACGGATAAACAACTGCTTCAATGCTATTTGTTTGACCGTTGACAATGTTGAGCAATTCAATGAAATGTATGACGATTATGAGAAACAGGTCAAAATTGTTGGCGCTCAGCGCAGAAAAATACAGAAGCTTGAGTCACAACTGAAGAAAGCTGCATCAAAAAGAGAGCGGAATACGCAGAAAAACAATTCTCTTAACTTGTCAAATATCTGCACGAGCTTGGCGACAAGGTAATGGATACGGCGCCAGTGACCGAAAAATTTCAAGCATATGCCCAAGCTGCCAAGCTCGCTACCCGCTACGAATGGTAAGACTTAGTCTACACACTTGGAGATCTTTCTCAACAACTTCCCGTAGATATTGCTAAAGAAATATGCCCAACCGGTAAGCCAGAAGAGGTGCTGAATATAGCGAAGAAAGAAGTTGAGAAAGTCGCTATCCCGACACTGGAGGAACTTAGCCAGTGCGAAGATGTTACCTTTGAAGATATTAAAGTGCTTATGCTTTAAAATAGTTGGTTAGGTTGTAAACCTGTAATCCGCAATCATATTGCGTTTTTGTACCTTTACGCGTTTTGCATAACGCGTTATTAATGAAATACTTATATTTCGCAGTTGCAACTTGACTTATTTATATAGCGCTTTATTTAATATATATATTCATAATTCAGACTTGTCCTTTGCAATTTCCAACTTTTACTATTGTGCACATAATAAGTATGTACTTTCGCGAAACAATCTGTTTTCATACATTATGAATCTTCTTAGTCCGCCAAAACGATCCTTAGGTAATTTATTAGAATTGCGAAGCATCTAAGTATGACAAGATCAAATACTTAGGAAATTTTATCCTTTCGCAACATTCATTATTTAACACAAGTAGGCAATTTCATCACTTGATTCTAGAATTGATATTTCACGATATACATCCGCGTTATTATAGCATAAGTAGGCCGCATCATTCTTCAGCAAAACAACACCATGTGTTTTAAAATATCTGTGAACACTTAGTCACATTTTCACAAAAATTAATTCAGTGTTGAAAGATTTAAGTAATTGTATTCTGCAAAATGATCACTACGCGTGGCCACACGCAGCGTTTTCTGCTTTATATAGAAACAATCACTAGAACACAAATTAATTTTGTCTTATGCATTATTTTTTAGCAATAACAGCTCAGCAATGAAAACACATATTGATCATGATCAAATATGATTAAGCATTCTATCCAAATTCCTCTATTACAAATGTGTGTATTATTCAGTGAGCACTGCATGTCCTTCAACACCCACACTTTCTTGCGCCATAATCATCGCGCAAAGTGGCTCAACTACCACCGAAGTCAGCGTGCCAATACCCTTACAAGCAGAAAACTTCACCATTCCATGCAGTGTGGATGGTATTGCGCCAAACATGCGCAAAGCAGTGCACCCAAGAATCATGTTAAACCGCGACTGAGTTCGCATGACATAAAGGTTCAACAAAGCTTGGCGCCTTAGCAATTCATCGCAGTCACCTACCAATTCAACTTGCAATTCCAACTGACCAATAGGCCAAGTTGTTTCCCCTGAAAAACCAGCAAGCGAAACCGCATTAGGTTTCATCAAGGCTTGAATATTCACAGGCAACTTACTAAAACATTGCTCATACATTACATCTACACTGCTACTCGTGTCAACATGCACCTTCATAATCACAATGCCAGTATTTGCAATGCGGCATGAAACCACCACTGGCTTATCAAGATCCGCGCTCAAGTTTACAGGAGGAAAAGTAATAGAGGGACATTGCCAGTTCGCAATTTTTTCAGATATTTGGAATACTGACGCTTCGCCTTGTACCTCTACCACATTAATGACCTAAATCCCACGCAAATTTTCTTTCTACTTACCATTTTTACCCCAAGATTCTTCACCGCGGGAGCTTTTCGATCAGCAGCGTTTGGCACTTGCAGAGCATTAGAATCTGCAGGAAAGAAAATTGTATTCGCAGCACTTGCAGCACCTTGTGCTATTAAATGATCCAGTTTGCCTTGCTCATATGCCTCCGCGATCAGTTCTGCCAAATCCCTACAGCGATTGGTATCATGGGCATAATCATCATGGAAAATACAAAACTTAGATTTGTCTCGTCTGCTATTCTCCGCTAAAGGTTGAGGATCTGGAAAAAGACCTCGCAACCCTTTCTTGTAAAAGAATTTCTTTAGGTGTTTTTGTTAACATCTGGATAATATTGAAATACTCATTATTCCATTTTCGCGAAGAATAACGATCTCGACGTTTAGATCCATGATTATCATTTTGACCTTGATGTCTATTATTACGCGGGTAACCACCGCCGCCATTTCGCCTTGGATATCCTGATCCACGATAATTATCGCTATTTCCATCACGAAAAGAATCATTATCATCCCGCCAACTTTTATCCTTGCCCCACCCATATGCAGGGGTTATAGTATTATCCTCTCCACCCCTGAGATAATCATACGTTTCTTGTTGTACTTTAGTAAAAGTTGGCGGAACATTTCTTTGCAATCGACACACAAGCGTTGGATGTCGTTGCAGATTAATAGCATGCAAAAACCCAGAGATTTTTTGATCTTCATTCAAACTTGGTATCTTTTGACACTCATAAATGTACCGCGTAAGTAATGCGCTTAAAGTATTCTTGTTGCGTTGTTTGATGTCATGACATTCTATATGCGTCTTCTTCTAATGTAAAAGATTTTGGAACTGCAGCAAAAACTTATCGCGAAGATCAACAAATCCAATAATACTGCGAGCTTGCAAGCTATGGAACCACTTCCTTGCTGACCCTTGTAAAACCATAGGTAATACTCTACATGCAACCGGCTCATCTCAATTATAGGTGCTTACCACCCCTTCGAACCGCTGCAAAAAATCCAAGGGGTCAGTTAAACCTGAGTAAACTCCCAATGTCGCCGGTAAAATAGGCAGTGTAACAATCGGATAATCAGAAATATGCTGGATAAACTTGTCCACAGCAGTAGTAATCTCAGCTGCCTTTTTTGTGCGAGTATCAGTATTCTCCGCAAAAAATTTGGCAATCATATCTTGCAAAAAATTTGGTTGCTCAAATTTATGCTTCATTGACTTGGGCGCAATGCTTTTAAAAGCATCCGCCAAAAAATGTTGAGCATTTTCTCTGCGGACAGCATCAGATGCATCACCCTCATCCCCATGATGAGGAAAGGGTGTTGGTGGCCACCTCCGCTTAACATGTGGAATTTTGACAAATTCCTCCACACTATCCGAATCATCAGAAAATTCTCTTTCTTCTCTTGGCGCTTTCGTAATCTTTGAGTTATAAGCAGAGTTTAAAACAAGGCGTTCCTCTGCATTATCACTGTCACTATCATGATGTTCCACAACTAAGCGATCAACTTGTAACCCTACATCATTCAACGACCACAAGTAAGTAATCGGTATGCGAGGTTCGCGACTATACTTGGCATCTTTCTTAGCTTGATGAATAGCTGTGCCAACAACTTTTTCTGTTTTCAGACTCGCTTTTCCAGCCAAAACTCTTGACCACTTGCCCTCGGTAATGGTTTCATCGCGGTTCTGTTGCAAATTTCTGCGCACAACCATTTTTCCTGCAGCAACCTCTAGTTGCGAATCATTATTAGCGGTGTTAACATTAGACATTTTAACGATCGATTCTTGGACGGCAAGGCGTTTTGCGAATCATTAGCCATCACATCTACATTGACAGAACTATTTACTTACTTTGCATTAGCTGCCATAGTCGATTGAAAGTACCAACTGATGCGCCTTTGGAAAGTACCTGCAAATCATCATAACAAAACACGATTGAAATTAAACCAGCCAATTAATTGTTTGCTAGCACGAAAAAAAAAATTCCGAGTTTAATTGTAAAACGTGTCCAACGGATGGTGCCAATTGATCAATCCATAATTAACGAGTTACTTAATTAAGGATTGAGTGCAATGAGATTAAGATGGGGGATGAGATGTTTGATGATTATTTTGGGCCCTGATGATCGTCTTTCACTTTAACAATCAAGTGATCAACCACCCCGACCCGGTCTTGATTGTTAATTAACATGATTCACCTTAACACAATGTAAAAGTTCCTTGGGCAAGATCACAAGAGAAAATTACAAAGTTCTGGGCAAATGGCAGAGAATCAACAACCTATAAATGAGAGGCCAAGCTCTCTATTTATAGTATTTGAAATATTAGCGGTCTGCGGATTGTCTAATCATCGGCGCAATCTTAGCGAAATAACCCGCAGTCTTTTATTAATGCGGCAACTGATCCGCTATCTTTATTTTCGATGAATATTCCAATCCTCTTGAATACACTTCGCGTAACTTCCGTTTTTAACCTTTAGTAAATAAAATATACATATACAATGCTATGTATATGATCAATCAATCCTAGGATACAGGTAAGTAGTTATGTGTGCTTAACGTCACAATAGGGATATAGTACCTACGTACGAATAACCATTTATTCGTCAAAGAAGAGATGCCCATTTAGGTTGTGATTAGAGTAGGCAATATAGAGTTCGGTGAATACTGGCTTGCTTAGAAGCATGATTCGGGTTAGAAGTAATGTTCTTGAGATGTTGTAAGATGATCTGAGGTTGAATAAGTGACCGCAAAGGAGAGACCTCTAATCCAATTAGCAATACCTTAGAATATCTAAGATTGCACATCGGTTAATGTCAATGCATAGCTTAGTATTAAGTGGTGGAATATTGCTTTAGTTAGACCAACTAGGATTAAGAAAAGCTGAGACTTTCCTTTAGGGATATACCTCTTTCTTTTAGGATTCTATCCATAAGGTCGTTTAAACCCTCTAAGGTTAACGTTGGGAGTAGGGATATCCGTCTTAGCTAGAATCTTCAAGGCCTAAACTATTAGTGACAAATCAGTTAGGTTCATAGCCCAGTTGATTGAGGTTTAGTGTTTATTCTAGGAAGTTAAACTCTTGTGATAGTTCCCCATCAGAATTCTATTCTTCACACCTATCTATCTTTATCTTTACAGTTATATTATAGTATTAGTAATTAATCTTAATCTATCACCTCTTTTCACTAGGGTTAACTATATAGGCACTTTTGTCCCACGTTACTGAGAAAATATACAAAAATACGAACCTAAGTTATATTTACCACTTACTCGTTAAAAGGGAGACAAGTAGGTGAGTTATAGCTAGGAAACCCCAGTTAAATATAAATATAAAACCGTTACTCTCTTTTTGTGGTTGATTATGACGTGTTGCGACCTAACGACACCGCATAAATAAAACCGTCCTTTTTAGCCATATCATTGTAGTAACAAGTTTTTGGCGCCGCTGCCGGGGACTTATTTTCTGTCTGTTAAGGTAATCGTTGATTCTGTCAAGATATCCGAGATTCTTGAGTGGTGTCTAAGAAAGACAATTATACACGGACTTGGTTGTTGGATTTTCCAAACAGTCTCCAATTATAATTGAATCAAAAGAATCCTGCCTCTCCGTTGTCGGCCTGGCCACTTGTTTAAAAGATAAATTGATAAGAAACACACATGCTTAACAAACATGGATTTTGTCTGTATAGGATTTAAAGTCACCTTTATAGTAAAGCCTTTTCAAAACTATAAAAACCAAATATTAATTATGGTATTAATTTCTGTAGATTCTAGTTCAAACTTAACCAATTACGAATAAAGTGCGAAAGGCAGTTGTTCTCCCACAACTTCAGAAACCGGAGAAGTTTTCCTTTATAAAACTAAAACAAATCTGAACCCTAGTGAGTCTGATCAAGAATTAGTTCTTGATCCTTGTAGTCCAAGAAGCCGGATAACTTCATCCGACTTAGAGATTTCATTGCTTTTGGACAAGTTTTACTCAAATGAACCAGGATTCGACCCTCTTCACTATCCAAAAGGGAGGCTCAGTCTTAACGAACTCCTCATTATGGAAGATGAAATACGGGAAGAATACCTAACTATTTTCAACTATCCAAACTTGTTTGAATTTAATTCACAAGAGAAACGACACACTGATAAAACAAAAACTCTGTTTACTAGAAATCTGTTAAATCATAGCAGAAGGTTAGACGTCTATAGAGAATTCATTAGGCACCTCTATTCCTCAGACTTCCCGTTCTCAACATTTCAAATAAATCTGTTAAAAGAGCTGCGTAATCAAGTTCGTTCTCTTCACAAACTGTTAAAAGAACGTGGGGATGATATTTTTGTCAAGTATCGGGATACAGAAATTGACTTCAAATTCGATTTAGAGTCATTCGTCAGTTTTCTTCCTCACATCAGTGATAAGGGATTTTCTCAAATTCATATCAACCGTTATGTCGCCGCGATGATTTCTGAATTAGAATTTTGGATTGAAAGCAAAAAACCTAACCCTATTTCAAAATATGGAGATCGAGATTTCTTTTACATTGATCCAGCCTCATTTCTTATCAAATGATTAATCGAAGTTTTTCCGGATTCAACCGAGGAAAGAATACATCAGAATTTCTTCGCGAAAAGAAAGGAAGTATATTCTGAATTCGTCCAAATCCTCACTATGTCAAAATTTCCATTTACAACTCCGCAAAGAAAGATCATTGGAGAAATATCTGAAAATTTTAAATTTACTATCGGTGATACTGACTGCGCGGAAGATCTGTTATTTCAAGACACGGTGTCAAAACTTCTTTTCGAATTTAATTATCGAGATACTGGACCTAGGGATGAAATTTCAAACATTAAAAAAGTTAGAAGGACTTTGGTTAAACTTATGGACGACATCGAAGATTTACAAAAGCGTGAGCGTAAAATGTTGAGTGATTTTGAAATATTTTCAGTACACTCCACTGATTTACTCTGGATGATCAAAGAAGATTTAAATTTATCTTTCTTTCCGTGTTATTTTTGGATTTTAGTTGTGGAACATGTGTAATTTGAGTTATTAATAAAATAATTTTTAGTTTACTCCGTCCATTTATCTTTTTCTTAAAATTTTTAGTTTAATTAATATAAATAACCGAATTAAAATCCGAAGCAACATTTTATTTATCTTTTATTTAGTGAAAATTTTAAAATTTTAAAAGTATAAAAATTTCGCCAGTCGGGTCGGGAAAATAAGCCCGTGAGCCACATGGGCCCAATTTTTTTTCTCCTTTTCTTCTTCTCCTCCTCTCCTTTTATTCTTTCTTTTCTTATCTTCTTCTTCCCTTTTTCCCTTCGGCTGCCGTCGCACAAGACACACACACACACCACACTAAATCTTGATCAATTTTAACGATTCGAAGCTCTAATCAGACTCTCTCGTGCCTCCTAAACGCATTTCCATCGTCAATTTCGCATAAAAGGTACCTCTTCACGGTTAAAATTCGAGTTTTTGCTCGGAGTCAAATTTTTGACTTTCTAGAAAAATTGTGTTTTATGCCCAAATTTGATTTCCTATATGCTTAGTTAGACAATGTGATTGATATGTGTTAGTTTTTAGGTTCGATTGAAGCATTTTGGTTCATGTTTAGCTCTTGATTCGTTAGTTTATGTTTTAGGTTAGAAATTGGTGAAATTTTTGGAAACTGGATGTTTTGCTTGCTCAATTAGGCTTATTGATTCACCTAGAGTACTAGTTTTGGAACAATTTAGGATTGTTTGATTGAATTTTGAAATTTTGATAAACTACACTAATTTATACTTTCGGTTTTTTCTATAGTTAAAACATTTTTAAAACTTAGGATGACTTGAAAATTAAGCCTAAATTAAGATATCATTGACTTGATAATGAAATTGGAGCCTCGTCTTTAATTTTTCTTATTTTGTACGTTTCAATCAAAATGAATATTTTTCGATTAAAATGATCTTAAACCCTGATTTAAAGACATTATAGGCAAAGTTTGATGTTTAAAAATATTTAAGGTAATTAAAAATGGTCATTAGAATCATTTATGCTTAAAAATCATCTTACTTTAATCAAAGTTGCTTATTACGACTAACTCGCTATTATTATTATTATTATTATTTTTATCATTATTTGATGCAATCAGGGTACGCTTCGAATTTTGTTTAGAAATAAGTTTATAGTAAGATTAGATATTGTTTGTGGTAATTTTGGCTATAATTGGCTATAACAGGAATTTAGAAAATGCCATTTTTAAAGCCCTCGTTTCGAATTGTTTTCAAAAAATATAAGCATTTTTCATTTCTAAGTGTTATTAGTCTTATTATTTTGGAACATAACCTACATTATTTGACTCTCGCAGATGGCTAATTACCTACCAGATGAGTACGAGTTGCCCCACTCCATCCACGGGCAAGATAACCCAGCGGATAACGAACCATTCATGCGAACTTGGATAAATAGACAAAAGGGTGCCAACAAATACATAAACTGGGAAATAATGGAGCAATGTGGTTGGGCCAATGAGCTGAGACATATTTTGAGTTCTACAGCACACGGGAAAACAAACAACGCATGACAAAAGCTATTTGAAATTCATAAACGGGTGTACCAGGAGCCGTATGCAGAATTCATGGCAACATGGAGATTTGAAGCAAATGTTGACCAGGAGGAATATAACAGTCATGAATGCATCCATTTCCACCATTAGAATCAAATGCATCACCTGACTCTCGCGCAGTTCGCAATCCATCTAGAGCTTTACAAGAGAGCACAAGTTAATCGATCAGTGTTTAAAAGGGGATTCACCACCCTGAACCAAATCGATCATCAAGCTTTTTGGAGAGCCTACACCTCTGATAATGAAGCTGGAGGTCAAGTAAAAAGGCTTCAAATTTCACTAATCCCATTCACCGCATTCTTCACCACCTCATCGCCAAAACCCTTCACCTAAAAACCCAACATGGCGGTGCCGTCACCGTTAATGATATGTGCCTAATGCATGCTATGATCAATAACCAAAATATGCAAGTCGCACACCTTCTCCCTTAAGCATTTACTAATGAAAAAAATTCCCCGAGAATAGTTGTGCCAGTTTTGGGAGCCGTTGTCACCAAACTCCTTCGCGGGATGCATGTTTTAGGTAGTATTGAGAGATTTGGGTATGTGACAGCAGCTGAGTCTAAAGAGATCGGGTATAAACTACTGCACACTTGGCAGTACATTCGGATTGAGGATGAGCAGTTGACAGTTGTAGCTAATCCGGCAATCCCAGACTCGGAAGACCGAACAGTGCCAGGGGTAAGAGTTAGGGGATATAGGCATGATGCGAGGACTAGGGATGGTAGGAGACGGCGAGGTTCATAGGAACCACAAGATGAGGATGACCCCACCACACATGGTAGGCCCACTTACAGCCACCGACACTCATCAGTAGGAGATGCACTTTCCACCATACCATTATCATATGGGGGACTTGCCCGGACATGAGAGTTGGTTTGCTCAGCATGCTATCTTTCAGAATCTAGATCACTTTACACATCATGCAGGCAGACATCTTAATGTCCCGCCATATCCTCATGAGTATCCAGTAATGTTCACCCACAGAGACCCTAGAGGTGCAGGGCCTAACCATCAGTATACACCACCACCTCCTCCGCCTCAGCATCATTACCATCAGCACACGGTCATTCCATCTCCTCCAAGGGAATAGAGGACAGTGGCCGAGGATTTGGCTGCGAGCATTTTTGGAACCACCCATGTCAGCACTCACATAGATACATCCGCTGATGTTCAGAGCAGTGCGTGGGACCAGGCTGCGAGTCAGTATATGACCAAAGATGTTACCCAAGGTCTGGGAGGTATGTGTATGAACCCAAATTGGGGAAGAGATCTGCAAGAAGGGCAGGGTTGGTGCACAGGGCCTATGATTCACATAAGCACCTCATCACTCAAAGGACTGATCGCACATTCAGAAGAGATTCAGTTCAGGGTATCTTCGGGGATGAACACTGCAGAATTGGCACAACAATTCACTATCGACGAGGAGATGACCGATGAGGGGCAATCAGCCCTTAGACACCCAAGACAGCCCCGCACGAGCGTCTTATATTCTCTCCCGCCACGCCAGCCAGATCAGCCATGATTCTCCCTATCTCTATTATATTTTATAATTGCTCGTGATCTCGATTTGCATTATTAAACTATGTCTGTACACCCAATCTTGGGCATAACTACTTTTATGTTTTTAAGTTTGTATGATACTTAGAATAAATTGCATGAATAAAACGTCACAAACAAACAACGATCAAGACCATACAAGATGGAAGCACAACTGGAGCAAGGACGCACTGAACGAGAATGGCGCTAGCACTAGATTAGAAGAAACCATAATCAGCGAGCCATCCATACACACCATGCAAACCATAGAGGAGTACTACGTCTTCACCACTTTTTTCAATAGAATATACGTAAAATACTATACCACTTTAAACACTAAGTGTGGGATTAGCAACCCCTTGAACATAAACTTTTCATAACAAAAAGCCTCATTCAAAACCCAAAGTGTGGGATACGCCGTATCCTTAATATTGAGGACAATGTTACTTTAAAGTGTGGGATAGCAAATATTGCACATAATGATTCTCGTAAATCCTCAAGTGTTTATAAACTAAATCTAAATTTTTCACAAAATTTAAAACTTTTCGAGCTATACAAACTTAGGATTACAAAATTCTATAAATGATCAAAAAGTTTTTGTTGCAAAATAGACAAAAGAGTAAAACAAAGTCTAAACTTTTTGCGAAAACCAAACCGAATTTTCTAAAAGAGCATTGCATGACGAAAGGCGCAAATCAACCCATTATAATTACTGTGAGGCACCCCCAAAAAAGGCTTAATAAGCACTCATTTTTAGTGCTTCACTATACTTCCGTTGAGCGCGCCGATGTTAGCATCTTTGAATCAGAACTTGCTCCTGATCTACATTTTGGAATCACACCTTTTGACGAGAACTATTAAGTTCGAACCTCGGCTATTCGTGAAGACAAAACACCTCCATCAAACACCTTCCTTTCCACTCCAAACCAAAAAAAAAAAAAAATTCCATCCAATATTACCTATTCCATTTACCCCATAAATAAAGAAATAAACCCCGTCAAAATCATACTTCCAAGAAATTCTCTATAAAACCGCATTAGAAAATGTGAGCATCCAAGTCAAATATCAAAGAGACCGCCGATAAAAGGAGACGTCGAAGAAAAGAGCAAAAGATGCTTGCCAAAAAAAATGTTGAGAAATAAAGGTTCTGAGAAAAGGAGCGGAACGAGAAAAGATTCGAGAAAAGAACTCCTGGCAGTCAAAAAGAAGGATGCTCATCCTGAAATTCCCGAAAAAAAGCTAAAGGATCCCCAAAATCGATCTTTTAAAAGAACTCCTATCTATCAAACCCTTCACATCCCAAAAACCTCCAAAATCATCATCTCTTCACAATGCAAGCTGAGTCCATAACTTAAAATTCTCTCAAATAAGTGAGGGAGATTTGAGTCTTGATCAAGCCTATGACAAAGAATGTAAACATGACTTGCTATGAGCGATTTCATTTCTTAGAGCTATAGGACACCCGAAACACTTTAGTGAATTGAGTGACCCGAGTGAGATAGCCTCAGTTATGTAACCTCCTCTCATGCTTGCGGAAAAAAGTTTGGGAATAACAAAAAGAATAAAATCGAGTTTTCACTCCTGCGTCTTGCGGAACAAAGATCGCTTGATTACTACGAATAAAAATCTTCGGTGTTAAAAGCTCGAAAGTTTGCTTGAGGATAAGCAAAGTCTAAGTGTGGGATATCTGATATCGGCTAAAAAGTCATGTTTTTACCCCCGCTATTGAGTCCCAAAAACATAAAGTTTAAAACTTTGTCGGAAAAATAATCGATTTTTCGGTTAAATTTGTAGATAAAGTAATTACGAAGAAGATGCAAAAAGAATCAAGAGAATCAGAGCTAAAACGAAGATTCTAGAACGAAAACGGTGAAAGACAAGAAATCAAGTTACGATCAAGCAAATCCGCAATCCAAACGGCCCGCCAAACGATCTGTCAAATGGCTTGCCAGTATGGCAAACGGCCTGCCACATGGCCCAGAAAAATGGGCACAGCAAACGGGCTAGTCTCGCAAACGTCCTGCCAAACGGCCTGCCAGCTGTTTGGAGGATATTTTCACTTTTATTTAAAAGCTTTTTGTCATCCATTTTTGTAACGACCCGGAATTTTTCGATCGTTCTATACTTATGAGATTAATATTTACACAAATTAAACCTTACCAACATGATAAGCAATTCAAACTGTTGAGACTTATATTTTTGAAAAGAGTTTTACACAACGTTTGACCGTCCAATTTGACCGATGATATCACGAACTATATAACACACGATAATTATACGATTATGTATATGTACATATCTATACATATTTAACATGATTTAAGGATGGTTTAACATTTCATTGTGAACTAACAACAATGAGTTATAAGTATACTTTGAGACCACTAACTTAAGTTTTCAAAACGATAACTATATGTAACGTTCTTTGACATATATACTTACAATCTATAATGTGTTGTGATTTATGTCACCAATATGATTTTAAGTGTAATGGGATTAATTTGTAACCAAAATAATCTTGATAAATATCGAACAAGTTTGGGGAAGTGTGGAGTGCACACTTGTTTGAACTTATCTTGATTATGACGGGGGTTCGGGGGCAGCGCCCCCGATAAGCGGGGTCCAAGGGGTGGCAACCCCTGGCGGGGTCTAAGGGCCAGAGCCCCTGGCTGGGATCGAGCTGCCAGGTCAGCTTGGAAATTTTTTTTTTTTGGGCTAACATTGCTTTATTAAAAATGTCTTAAAATTTTATTTTTGGCCCGGTTGGACCTAAAATAAAAGCCCGATTTTGAGCTTCTTTTACCGTATCATACTCATCATCCATACGTATTTACTATTGGTAAATACACATCAAATCAATATCCTTATCAGCTTTAGATCTGCCCTAGATAAGAGGGAATCTTATTTGTAAGCTAGCATACATTATTACTCAAAAATTCAACACAATAATTTGTCCTTGTTCCCTCAACAACCAGACTGTCCTATAAGTATCACCATCACCTTGGTTTTTCATTTCATTCTTACAACCATCTTTCTATAACCAAAAACACACTCTTAGGAACTCTAAGTGTTCTTCACAATCTCAGCAAATACTCATGAAGAACTAGCTTCGTGAACAACCTATAATCATCATAAGAAAGTTTGATCAAGATTATTTTCTATCTTTTCCAGTAGCTTTATCCAAGTAACTTGAGGTAGTAACCTTATTCATAATCTTATTCAATTCATATTTATATAGCTATCTTATTTTGTGTTATAAATTTTTTAACAACAAGAACATAGTTTGAATGATTTCAAACCTGTTCGCAAACTAAATAGATCCTTCTAATTTGATTTTTAAAACACTTCAAAACCTGTAATATATCATATTATGACAAAATCGGATTAATCATATCTTGGCTAATTAACATAATATTTAATATATATTTACTTATGATTTGATTTTATATATTCCAGGACCACCCGTAAACAACACGAGAAAATTAATCATAAGACCTCATGATTGTACGCAACACGTCATCTGACAACACGGTACTTTATGTACGCAACACGTCATTTGACAACATGGTACCATGGGTCGAGATTAATTCTGATCAATACGAATACGATGGGGTCTTTATTTATTTTATTGAGCAACTAATTGTGGACCATTAACAACAGACTGCTAACTACGGACTAAGAAAATATTAAAAGTATTATAAGTATATATATATATATGTAACGATTACTTGAAAAGAAAATATGTTGATATATTATATATATGGTTAGGTTCGTGATATCTATCGGAGACCAAGTCGAGTTAAATACCTTCAAGGAAAAGGTGAGTATATAGTCCCACTTTTAAACTCTAAATATTTCGGGATGAGAATACATGCATTTTATGATTTACGTTATGGACACAAGTGATTAAAAATATATATTCTACGTTGAGTTGTACCACTGGCATACTTCCCTGTAACTTGGTAACTATTATTTACATGAGGTATTGTAAACGCGAATCCTGTTGATAGATCTATCGGGCCTGACAACCCCAACCGGACTGGACGACCAGTATTCAACGGTTGCACAGTACTTCGTTTCGGTAACTACACTTGGTACGGTGTAGTAAGATTTCATAATAAAGGGAATATGCGACGTTGATTAAATGTTAAGTATGGTTATCAAGTGCTCAACAACTTAGAATATTTTTATTAAAACATTTATATATGAAATCTTGTGGTCTATATTTATAACGCTGCCGGCATTAAACCTATATCTCACCAACTTTATGTTGACATTTTAAGCATGTTTATTCTCAGGTGATAACTAAAAGCTTCCGCTGCAACATGTTGAATTTAAGCAAGATCTTGAGTATGCATATTTGTGTCAAAAATAAAACTGCATATCGGAGGATTTGTAATGTAAAATATGTTGGAGGTCGTATTGTTATTATCACATGTAAAGTTTGTAAGTCTAATATTATCGCTAAACGATAATCATTATTAAGTTGTTTAAACCTTGTATTTGTAATAAAAGCTATGGTTTGTATTATAAAAACGAATGCAGTTTTTGAAAAATATCGCATATAGAGGTCAATACCTCGCGATGAAATCATATGTTATTGTATTCGTCCTTATGGTTAAGGTCGGGTTATGACATGTGGTATCAGAGCGTTGGTCTTAGAGAACCAGAGAATTCGCATTAGTGTGTCTTATCGAGTTTGTTAGGATGCATTAGTGAGTCTGGACTTTGACCGTGTTTGATTTCGAAAACTATTGCTTATCCTTGTTGGTTAAAAATTAATATGTAAATATTATGTGGTAATAACGTGCTAGTTGTTATGTGATAGATGTCTGGCTTAGAACTTATTATCACATTCAGCGACTCCGAACCAGACTCTTCAGATGGTGTTCCAGTCATTAATCTATCCGATGATGAAAACGACACCTTTGGGGAAGACTCACAAGTTCCGGATGAATCAATTGAAGAGGAACCGGAAAGTGATCCCGAGGAGGAAGAAATACAGGAAATTACGAAAGACAAGTTCGAACGAGGAAAGAAACGAAAGGCTACTGAAATGGAAAATCTAAATCCCGAGTCTAGAGAGGATGTTGTGGCACCAACTCCACTAGATACTTCCACACCTATTCCCGCTATTCCTATTAGTTCTATCCTGACATCCAGTTCTTCGGTTCCTCAGCCAAAACGCAGGGAGACAACCAGGATAACCTTTAAGCGATTTCTTTGAACACAAACGCTTTGGGTTAAATGATGCGCTGTTGTTTAAAACCATGGGATCATATAATGTTTTGTATAATATTACTAGTGTGGGTTGCTTAATGTTTGATGTAAGATAAGCATATGTAAAATAGTGACGTGTGAAATGCAATAATTTTCCATGGTTAAGTATTATTTGGGTGGTAGTAATTGATTTTCGTACTAAGCTATTAAGTATGAACTTTAACGGGTAGGTACTACCCTAGATATAATTATAAAACGCTAATAAGAAGAAAAGGCTTTTATAATAATAACTAGTTCATATTATTAATAAGCTACGATGTACTGTAAATACATACTACATCTATAATATTCCATGTGAATAATTATTTTTTCATTCTTATTGAAGATTATGGCGCGATTGAACCGAATGACGGAACAAGAAATCCAGGAACTCATCAATCAGCGAGTGAACGACAGAATGTTATGGGTCGAGGCTGCAAGAGGTGCTGCAGTTAACCCAAATCCTCGTGTGGGGTGCACTTACAAAACTTTTCAAGGTTGCAAGCCCTCGTCATTCAGTGGAACAGAAGGACCGGTCGGTTTAACCCGGTGGATCGAAAAGATTGAGTCTGTGTTTAAAATCAGTGGTTGTATTGAGAAGGACATGACCAAGTATGCATCGTGCACCCTACAAGATAGTGCACTCACGTGGTGGAAAAACTATGTGAAGGCCGTAGGAGGAGATGTAGCTTATGATACTCCTTGGGAAGAATTCAAAACAATGCTAATCAACGAATATTGTCCAAGGAACGAGGTTAGGAAGTTGGAAGCTGAATTACGAAGCCTGAAAGCTATTGGTACTGAACTCACCAACTACAATCAGTGATTCATGGAATTAGCTTTGCTATGTCCCGAATTGGTACCAACCGAAGAACGGAAGATTGAACTGTACAAAGACGGTTTGCCTAAAAAGGTCAAGGCAAATGTTACAGCATCCAAACCCAAGACTATTCATGAAGCTATCACCATGGCGAACGAATTGATGGACCAGATTATTTTGGATAAGAACACCGATGTCAAGACATCGGGAAACAAAAGAAAGTGGGAAGGTAATCATCAACAATCCAACAAGAAACAAGAAACCACACAAGGTGCGGGTAGCGGTTCAAACTCAGGTTACAAAGGACGAAATCCTTTATGTAACAGATGCCACAAACATCACTCTGGTTATTGTAATGTGGTGTGCAACAATTGTAATCGAAAAGGTCATCTTGCTGAAGATTGCAGGGTTCCTGCCACAAATGCAAACGGTACCAAGACTCCTGCCACCAATGCAAATAGAACTGCCTTGGCCACTGTTACTTGTTATGGGTGTGGGAAACAGGGTCATTATAAGAGCCAGTGTCCGAATCCAGAGAAGAATAATGGATCTGCACGTGGAAGAGCATTTGTTATTAATGCTAGAGAGGCGTGTGAAGACCCGGAGCTTGTTACGGGTACGTTTACCATTAATAACTTATCTGCATCTATTATATTTGATACTGGTGCCGATAGAAGTTACGTGAGTAGAGACTTTTACGCTAAATTGAATTGTTCATCATTACCTCTAGATGCTAAGTACATGATTGAGTTAGCTAATGGTAAACTAATTAAAGCCGATAAAATTTGCCGTGATTGTAAAATAAATTTAGCCGGAGAAACATTTAAGATTGATTTGATACTCGTAGAATTAGGAAGTTTTGATGTAATAGTCGGCATGGACTGGATGTCCAAAATAGGAGCTGAAGTTGTGTGTGCCAAGAAGGCAATTCGCATTTCTCGTAAGGATAAAACGCCAGTAATGATCTATGGAGAGAAGGGTAACTCAAAGCTAAAACTCATTAGTTATTTGAAAGCTCAAAAGTGCTTGAAGAAAGGGTGCTATGCTATCTTAGCATATGTTAATAAAGTCGAAACGAAGGAAAAAGTGAAGAGCATCAACGACGTGCCTGTGGCAAGAGATTTTCCTGAAGTATTTCCGGAAGAGTTACCAGGATTACCTCCATTTAGATCTGTAGAATTTCAAATAGATCTAGTACCGGGAGCTGCACCAGTGGCTCGTGCTCCATATAGACTTGCACCATCTGAGATGAAAGAGTTACAAAGCCAGTTACAAGAATTACTGGACCGTGGTTTCATTCGACCGAGCACTTCACCGTGGGGAGCTCCGATTTTATTCGTCAAGAAGAAAGACGGATCTTTCCGAATGTGTATAGATTATCGTGAATTAAATAAGTTAACAATCAAGAATAGGTATCCACTACCGAGAATTGATGACTTATTTGATCAATTGCAAGGATCATGTGTTTACTCGAAAATCGACCTAAGGTCAGGCTATCATCAACTACGCGTCAAAGAAGAAGATATTCCGAAAACTGCTTTTCGGACACGCTACGGTCATTATGAATTTGGTCATGCCGTTTGGGTTAACGAATGCGCCAGCTGTATTCATGGACCTCATGAATCGAGTTTGTAGTCCGTATTTAGATAAGTTTGTTATCGTTTTCATTGACGATATTCTTATCTATTCCAAAAGTGAGCAAGAGCATGAGCAGCATTTAAGATTGGTATTAGAATTGTTAAGAAAAGAACAATTATACGCCAAATTTTCTAAGTGTGCGTTTTGGTTGAAAGAAGTGCAATTTCTTGGCCATGTTGTTAGTAGCAAAGGAATTCAGGTTGACCCAGCTAAAATTGAGGCCATTGAAAAATGGGAGACTCCTAAGACACCAACGCAGATACGCCAATTTTTGGGTTTAGCTGGTTATTATAGAAGGTTTATTCAAGATTTTTCTCGAATAGCTAAACCATTAACAGCGTTAACACAAAAAGGGAAGAAGTACGAATGGACTTCTGAGCAGAAGAGTGCATTTCAATTACTGAAGAAGAAGTTGACTACAGCACCTATTTTATCGTTACCTGAAGGGAACGATGATTTTGAGATATATTGTGACGCTTCGCGACAAGGTTTTGGTTGCGTCCTTATGCAACGGAAGAAAGTTATAGCATACGCATCCCGACAATTGAAGATTCATGAGCGGAATTATACGACGCATGATTTAGAATTGGGAGCAGTAGTGTTTGCATTGAAGATATGGAGACACTACTTATATGGGGTTAAATGCACTGTGTTTACCGATCATAAAAGCCTTCAACATATCTTCGATCAGAAACAGCTGAACATGAGGCAACGTAGGTGGGTCGAGCTGATAAACGACTATAATTGTGAGATTCGCTATCATCCTGGGAAAGCGAATGTAGTGGCCGACGCTCTAAGCAGAAAGGAACGGGAACCAATTCGAGTACGAGCAATGAACATAAAAATTCGCATGAATCTCAACTCACAAATCAAAGAGGCTCAACGAGAAGCTCTTACTAAAGAAAACATAGGAAATGAAATAATGAAGAAGTATGGGAAACAACTCGTTATACGGGAAGACAGAATTCGATATTTTGCAAACCGTATTTGGGTACCAAAGTTGGGTGGATTAAGGAAGTTGATATTGAATGAGGCACATAAGACAAGATACTCGATACATCCTGGAGTTGGAAAGATGTATCAAGATCTTAAGACGCATTATTGGTGGCCTAATTTGAAGACAGACGTTGCAACATATGTTGGGGAATGTTTAACTTGTTCCAAAGTCAAAGCAGAACACCAGAAGCCGTCAGGGTTACTTCAACAACCAGAAATCCCAGAATGGAAATGGGACGGTATTACCATGGATTTCATCACAAAGTTACCTAAGACTGCCTGGGGTTATGACACCATTTGGGTAATAGTTGATCGTCTCACCAAATCTGCACATTTCTTGCCTATAAAGGAAACGGATAGAATGGAGAAACTATTACGATTATACATAAAGGAAATTGTTTCAAGGCATGGAATACCTATTTCCATTATATCCGATCGTGATAGTAGATTTACATCAAAGTTTTGGCAATCACTACAGGAGGCCCTGGGAACTCGTTTGGATATGAGCACCGCATATCATCCACAAACTGACGGGCAGAGTGAAAGAACAATTCAGACTCTTGAAGACATGCTCAGGGCATGTGTGATCGATTTTGGAAACGGATGGGATAAATATCTACCATTAGTAGAATTCTCGTATAATAACAGTTATCATGCGAGCATTAAAGCTGCACCATTCGAAGCACTGTATGGAAGGAAGTGTAGATCCCCTATCTGTTGGAATGAAGTAGGGGATCGACATTTAACTAGTCCCGAGATCATACACGAAACGACTGAGAAGATAGTACAAATCAAGGAGAGATTGAAAACAGCCCGTAGTCGCCAAAAGAGCTACGCCGATGTCCGAAGGAAACCATTAGAGTTTCAGATCGATGACATGGTTATGTTAAAGGTGTCACCTTGGAAAGGTGTAATACGTTTTGTAAAAAGAGGTAAACTGAACGCAAGGTATGTAGGCCCGTTCAAGATCATCGAACGCATTGGATCGGTAGCTTATCGACTCGAATTACCACAACAACTCGCTGGAGTACATAATACATTTCACGTTTCAAACCTTAAGAAGTGTCTTGCAAAGGAAGACCTCACCATTCCTCTTGAAGAAATCCAAGTCGACGAGAAACTACAATTCATAGAAGAACCAGTCGAAATCATGGACCGTGAAGTTAAACAACTCAAGCAGAGCAACATACCAATCGTTAAGGTTCGTTGGAATGCTCGAAGGGGTCCTGAGTTTACTTGGGAACGAGAGGATCAGATGAAACAAAAGTACCCACATTTGTTTCCCGAGAACGCAAAATAGGTACAATTTTAAAATTTCGGGACGAAATTTATTTAACGGGTAGGTACTGTAACGACCCGGAATTTTCCGATCGTTCTATACTTATGAGATTAATATTTACACAAATTAAACCTTACCAACATGATAAGAAATTCAAACTGTTGAGACTTATATTTTTGAAAAGAGTTTTACACAACGTTTGACCGTCCAATTTGACCAATGATATCACGAACTATATAACACACGATAATTATACGATTATGTATATGTACATATCTATACATATTTAACATAATTTAAGGATGGTTTAACATTTCATTGTGAACTAACAACAATGAGTTATAAGTATACTTTGAGACCACTAACTTAAGTTTTCAAAACGATAACTATATGTAACGTTCTTTGACATATATACTTACAATCTATAATGTGTTGTAATTTATGTCACCAATATGATTTTAAGTGTAATGGGATTAATTTGTAACCAAAATAATCTTGATAAATATCGAACAAGTTTGGGGAAGTGTGGAGTGCACACTTGTTTGAACTTATCTTGATTATGACGGGGGTTCAGGGGCAGCGCCCCCGATAAGCGGGGTCCAAGGGGTGGCAACCCCTGGCGGGGTCCAAGGGGCAGAGCCCCTGGCTGGGATCGAGCTACCAGGTCAGCTTGGAATTTTTTTTTTTTGGGCTAACATTGCTTTATTAAAAATGTCTTAAAATTTTATTTTTGGCCCGGTTGGACCTAAAATAAAAGCCCGATTTTGAGCTTCTTTTACCGTATCATACTCATCATCCATACGTATTTACTATTGGTAAATACACATCAAATCAATATCCTTATCAGCTTTAGATCTGCCCTAGATAAGAGGGAATCTTATTTGTAAGCTAGCATACATTATTACTCAAAAATTCAACACAATAATTTGTCCTTGTTCCCTCAACAACCAGACTGTCCTATAAGTATCACCATCACCTTGGTTTTTCATTTCATTCTTACAACCATATTTCTCTAACCAAAAACACACTCTTAGGAACTCTAAGTGTTCTTCACAATCTCAGCAAATACTCATGAAGAACTAGCTTCGTGAACAACCTATAATCATCATAAGAAAGTTTGATCAAGATTATTTTCTATCTTTTCCAGTAGCTTTATCCAAGTAACTTGAGGTAGTAACCTTATTCATAATCTTATTCAATTCATATTTATATAGCTATCTTATTTTGTGTTATAAAATTTTTAACAACAAGAACATAGTTTGAATGATTTCAAACCTGTTCGCAAATTAAATAGATCCTTCTAATTTGATTTTTAAAACACTTCAAAACCTGTAATATATCATATTATGACAAAATCGGATTAATCATATCTTGGCTAATTAACATAATATTTAATATATATTTACTTATGATTTGATTTTATATATTCCAGGACCACCCGTAAACAACACGAGAAAATTAATCATAAGACCTCATGATTGTACGCAACACGTCATCTGACAACACGGTACTTTATGTACGCAACAAGTCATTTGACAACATGGTACCATGGGTCGAGATTAATTCTGATCAATACGAATACGATGGGGTCTTTATTTATTTTATTGAGCAACTAATTGTGGACCATTAACAACAGACTGCTAACTACGGACTAAGAAAATATTAAAAGTATTATAAGTATATATATATATATATATATATATGTAACGATTACTTGAAAAGAAAATATGTTGATATATTATATATATGGTTAGGTTCGTGATATCTATCGGAGACCAAGTCGAGTTAAATACCTTCAAGGAAAAGGTGTGTATATAGTCCCACTTTTAAACTCTAAATATTTCGGGATGAGAATACATGCATTTTATGATTTACGTTATGGACACAAGTGATTAAAAATATATATTCTACGTTGAGTTGTACCACTGGCATACTTCCCTGTAACTTGGTAACTATTATTTACATGAGGTATTGTAAACGCGAATCCTGTTGATAGATCTATCGGGCCTGACAACCCCAACCGGACTGGACGACCAGTATTCAACGGTTGCACAGTACTTCGTTTCGGTAACTACACTTGGTACGGTGTAGTAAGATTTCATAATAAAGGGAATATGCGACGTTGATTAAATGTTAAGTATGGTTATCAAGTGCTCAACAACTTAGAATATTTTTATTAAAACGTTTATATATGAAATCTTGTGGTCTATATTTATAACGCTGCCAGCATTAAACCTATATCTCACCAACTTTATGTTGACGTTTTAAGCATGTTTATTCTCAGGTGATAACTAAAAGCTTCCGCTGCAACATGTTGAATTTAAGCAAGATCTTGAGTATGCATATTTGTGTCAAAAATAAAACTGCATATCGGAGGATTTGTAATGTAAAATATGTTGGAGGTCGTATTGTTATTATCACATGTAAAGTTTGTAAGTCTAAGATTATCGCTAAACGATAATCATTATTAAGTTGTTTAAACCTTGTATTTGTAATAAAAGCTATGGTTTGTATTGTAAAAACGAATGCAGTTTTTGAAAAATATCGCATATAGAGGTCAATACCTCGCGATGAAATCATATGTTATTGTATTCGTCCTTATGGTTAAGGTCGGGTTATGAAAATTTTCAAAACACCTCTCTTCACTCTCTCACTACAATACACTTTCTCTCACTAGAGCTTTCAAGGCCTTCTCACCTCCGAGCGGGAAACTAAGTACCCGGAGGCGAATGCAGAAGATTGTAATAGGAGCGGTCTCGAGGATGTCAGCACTTGTAATGGTCCGGATCTCGTCTGTAAACGGTGAATGCTTTCCTTAATTTAATAAAGTTATCTTATTATTTTAAGTTGCTTTCATATTGCATGCCTATCTATCTGTTACAAATGTTTATTATGCGTTGAATACTTTATCTGAATCTTATGCTATTGTTATGCTGAAACCTTGACGATTTAGAAGTTTAAATTACGGATCACCCTTTTCGCTTATTCACGTGGTTATAACCTAGTATTAGGACTTGATCAACCCTAGGATACAGGTAAGTAGTTATGTGTGCTTAACGTCACAATAGGGATGTAGTACCTACGTACGAATAACCTATTATTCGTCAAAGAAGAGTTGCCCATCTAGGTTGTGATTAGAGTAGACAATATAGAGTTCAGTGAACACTGGCTTGCTCAGAAGCATGATTCGCGTCAGAAGCAATGTTCTTGAGATGTTGTAAGATGATCAGGGATTGAATAAGTGATCCCAAGGGGAGACCTCTAATCCAATTAGTAGTACCTTAGAATATCTAAGATTTCACATCTGTTAATGTTAAGGCATAACTTAGTATTAAGTGGTGGAATATTGCTTTAGTTAGACCAACTAGGATTAAGAAAAGCTGAGACATTCCTTTAGGGATATACCACTTTGTTCATGTACCTAGGATTCTATCCATAAACCCTCTAAGGTTAACGTTGAGAGTAAGGATATCCGTCTTAGCCAGAATCTTCAAGGCCTAAACTCTTAGTGACAAATCAGTTACGTTCATAGCCCAGTTGATTGAGGTTTAGTGTTTATTCTAGGAAGTTAAAGTCTTATGATAGTTCCCCATCAGAATTCTATTCTTCACACCTATCTATCTTTATCTTTATAGTTATATTATAGTATTAGTAATTAATCTTAATCTATCACCTCTTGTCACTAGGGTTAACTATATAGGCACTTTTGTCCCACGTTACTGTGCAAACATAAAAAAATACGAACCCGAGTTATATTTACCACTTACTCATTAAAAGGAAGACAAGTAGGTGAGTTATAGCTAGGAAACCCCCAGCTACATATAAATATTAACACCGTTACTCTCTTTTTGTGGTTGATTATGACATGTTGCGACCTAACGACACCGCATAAATAAAACCGTCCGTTTTTGCCATATCAGTACTCTTTTAAGGACAACCTAGGTTTTACAGGAGGGTCGGAGCTTAAAACTCCAGAGTCATGGAATCAAAACTTCTTTTTTGTTATAAAGACTTTCATTCCCTTCACATGTGCCAATATTGGTGTGTTACGTTATGCTTTTGATGATCCGTTAAACAAAGTGCCACCGTTGAGCTCTCAAGAGCGTCAGATGCACAACAACTGTGTGGGGCAAATGCTTCCCCAACGCATTTATAGCCACAACACCGCACGCATTTTGGAGGATTATTTAAAACTCATAAGCTTGATGAATGTATCATCCTATCATGTGTCGTTGTCGAAGCGCTTGACCCCTGCGCGGGGTAGAAGTGTATATCAGGGATCTTAATCATCGTGGAGGAGGAAGACTACATCCTCCAATGGAAGCGATCTATCTTGTTATCCCAAGAGGGGTCATCCATTCACCTTCCTTTTTACATATGTAAGAGAAAATTAACGCATAAGCAGTACAATGATATGTTTGCGTATTTTGACCAGCGCTTTGTTTATACGCCTACGCCTCCGTCAAAACGCTCAAAATCCAATATTTTAATTTCTCCCTATGCATCACTATTTTATTTTGGCCCATTTATTCATCTGTCCATGCTTATTGCAGATGATGATGAAGATGACGAGAGTGACTGTGATAGTGTTGTTAGTGTAGGTGATAAAGCTCTAAAAGTTGTTGCTGATCAGGTCGACGATGGTCTTCTTGACGAGGCCCCACACTAATGGAAGAGAATTAGCGTCTTCGAGAAAGTCTTGCCAAAGTATCCGCAGAGATGGATGATTTGCAAATAAAACTCGGGATTGCTTTGTCTGAAAGTACGCTAGCGAAAAAGCTAATACACGAGTTAACGACACTTCATGTGCAGGAAGAGCGTCACACAAGGAATGATGAACGTGAGTTTAATCGTTTTCAAGCTGGGCTCCCTGCGATTGTAGATCATGCTTTCAACTGTGATACAGTAAATAGTGCTTACTCTTCGAAAGTGTTAACCATTAGGAATGTTGAGCGCGTTCATTTTAAGAATTTTATTAAGCAAAACATACAAGTCCCTGATCCAACTCTGTCTGTCATTGAAGCGTGCCTTGTTCCGAATGCCGAGACCATTTCCAGACGTTATACCAAGTCTCTTGAGCATATTTCTGTCCCTGGCTTATAGAAATATTTGTGTGATACAAGGATGATTGCACTATTTAATAGACATACAATTGTAATATTCGCATTTATGTATGTATATACATGTGTCTTCGTTGTAAACTTCATAATAAATGGTATCATTCATTTCACCGTACGCGATTGTTCGATTATTTTGTTAACGCAATACGCAGTGCGTGATTGTTATAAGCCACCTCACCAACATATGTATTAGCTAATTTAACTCGATTATCAGAGGTGTACCTATTGTTATGCGCAATTATAGGCTGAATGCATTATTGGGATTCCTTAACTTGTATTACCTGTTTCATTTCTTTATTCGCCAACAGTTGTTTTTCATTGTGATCTAACGTATTTAGATTCGTAAACATGTTTATGTGTTTGGTAACAAAACTATTGATATCAATCGTATTTATACTCCTAGTATGCGAGCGCAAAATTTCCATGTATATCATTGTGCACACGGTATACAATTTGATTTTTTCACCCGTGTGTGCATACAAGAGTCTTCTAAGTGCACCAACATTTAGGATTAAGGTCAGGCGTGACCAACATCGTCGTTTATAGTCATGACTTACAGATCTCTAATTCTGCACGGATATGTCTAGGACAACCCAATGTCCGTCACCTTCCGTTAAAATAGTCTATCCTGTTGCCAAACAGGTTTCTGCCGCTCGGGATCTATAGAAGACATCTGTTACGAAGGCAGGACATGTGTTGCCTTTTTCTGAGCCTAGATAGTCCAAGTCAAATAGCTATTCTGCTTTTTATGAAGGTACACAAAATCTTAGACTGAAAATGACTTAATTCTTTAATAATTTCTGCCATTCTAGCGTATTATATCCGAATCTAGAAAAGTGCGTTATTCAGTACATTTATATATAATTATAAGACAAGATAGTCTAGCAATCATTTCTCCTACTTTCAAATTACATATAGCATCTTTTAAGTACAGTAGCATGCTAGGTACACCTTATTGGCTTTCCCTTAAGCTCTTGCAGTTTGTAGGTTTCAGTTTTACTGATTTCGATGACTTTGTCAGGACCCTCCCAATTAGAGCCTAATCTTCCTATATCTTCTATTCTACTAGTCTGGTTACTGTGCCAAAAGAGATCACCGACAGTGAACATCTACGATCGAACCCTTTTCTCATAGTGTTTAGCAATTTGTTGTTTGTTGATAACCTCGCGCACTACGGTCATTGATAGTGCTCCAAATAAACATATATTTAGTAGCAATATCCTCCCAATATGTAAATTATTTAGTTGTAATTGTCCTATTGTAAGTTGTAATCGTTTATATTAAATAAGTGCGAAGATAAAAGGCGAAAACGATGATTTGAAGACGCAAATGACCAAAAAGCTCAAATGTACAAGATACAATCCTAGTGGTTCAATTTATTGATAAGAAACGTCTAAAAATGACAAGAGTACAAGTTGCGGAACGCAAAGTACAAGATATTAAATTATACGAAAGGACGTTCGGAAATCCGGAACCGGGACCTGAGCCAACTATCAACGCCCGACGCAACGGACTAAAAATTATGAGTCAACTATGCACAAGAATATAATATAATATTTAAATAATTATATAAATTATTTATATATTATATATATTTAAATAAAACGTCGACAAGCAAATGGCCAAAAATTTGTGAGCTGGATTTCGGACCTCCGCACTCGCGGAGCTCTGAAGGCTTAAACCTCCACGATCGCGGAGCACACCAGGATCAAAATTTCCTATAAATTCAACGAGCTTCTGCCGAGTTTTAAACATAAAAAATAAATAATACTCCTCTATAATAATAATAAATATATATATATTATATATAGTATAGTATAATTTTATATTAGATTAGTTTTGGGTTATGCAAAGGTTATTTTACGGATTTTGAAGTCGAAATTCTGTCCGTGTAACACTACGCGATAAATAATCAATGTAAGTTATGTTCTCCTTTTTAAATTAATGTCTCGTAGCTAAATTATTATTATGCTTATTTAAAACGAAGTAATCATGATGTTGTGCTAAATACTAAAATTGGGTAATTGGGCTTTGTACCATAATTGGGGTTTGGACAAAAGAACGACACTTGTGGAAATTAGACTACGGGCTATTAATGGGCTTTATATTTGTTTAATTAAATGATAGTTTATTAATTTAATATAAAGATTTAAAATTGGACGTACCTATAAATAACCACATACACTCGATCGGACACGATGGGCGGGATATTTATATGTACGAATAATCGTTCATTTAACCGGACACGGGAATGGATTACTAGTCTATGGAATTATTAAAACAGGGGTGAAATTATGTACAAGGACACTTGGCATAATTGATAACAAAGTATTAAAACCTTGGGTTACACGCAGTCGATATCCTGGTGTAATTATTAAATAAAGTATTAAGACCTTGTTACAGTTTAAGTCCCCAATTAGTTGGAATATTTGACTTCGGATATAAGGATAATTTGACGAGGACACTCGCACTTTATATTTATGACTGATGGACTGTTATGGACAAAAACCAGACGGGCATATTAAATAATCCAGGACAAAGGACAATTAACCCATGGGAATAAACTAAAATCAACACGTCAAACATCATGATTATGGAAGTTTAAATAAGCATAATTCCTTTATTTTCATATTTCATTGCACTTCTAATTATTGCACTTTTATTTATTATTATCGTATTTAATTGCACTTTTAATTATCGTACTTTTTAATTATCGCACTTTTATTTATTGCAATTTCATTATCGTTATTTACTTTACGCTTTAAATTAAGTCTTTTATTTATTTAATATTTTACATTAAGTTTTAACTGCGACTAAAGTTTTAAAAATCGACAAACCGGTCATTAAACGGTAAACCCCCTTTTATATATTATTATATATAATTATATATATTTTGTACAAATATAGTTAATTAAAATATAGTGTGAAATAAGCCAGCTCCCTGTGGAACGAACCGGACTTACTAAAAACTATACTACTCTACGATTAGGTACGCTGCCTATAGTGTTGTAGCAAGGTTTAGGTATATCCCATCTGTAAATAAATAATTAAAACTTGTGTAATTTGTAACGTATTTCGTAGTAAAAATAATACTATTTCGTACCCCACCTCGCACACATCAAGTTTTTGGCGCCACTGCCGGGGACTCGGCGAAACGCTATAATTTTAATATATATTTGTATAAATATATTTTTAGAAAAACAATATAAAATTTAAAAAAAAAAAGTAAACCTGTCAAACGAATTTTCACCCTCCGCGACTCGCAGAGTTTGTTGCCAGCTAGGATCCGCACTCGCGGAGTTTGGCCTGACACGCCTGATCAACCTAATTCAGCATTAATTACGGAGTATTAATTATTATTATTTATTATAAACCCTAATTACTTTATTATTATTATAATTTAGTTTAATTTTTTTATTAATTAGTTATAATTAGTTTTAATTAGTTTTAATATATATAAAAATTAATTCTTTTATTAAATAAATATAAAAATAATATTTTTATAAAAATAAATAAATTTTTCATTTTTAGCTTCTTTTTATAAATTGTAACTTTTTAATCGTTTAATCGTAAAATTTGTATTTTTATCGTTCGTACTTAGTTTTAAATATAGTATTTTCCATAGTTATTTTTATTTCTAGATTTTTAGGCTTTGCCGTAAAATTCCTTAAGTGCTTTTTCTTTAGACTAAGATCTAGGTGCTTTAGAATTTTGCGACGCCGTTTTTATATTTTAGTAACTTTTTAATTTATTGCCATTTGGGATATAGTATTTCTTTTAAGCTTTAATATTTTAAGACGCAACTTTTAATTCTTAGTTTTTAGTTTTTTTTTTAAGTTTCGACGCGCTACTTTCTAATTTTTATTTTTCGACGCCTATTATTTTTCGACCTTTTATTTTTCAACGTTTTTCGACGCATAATCTTTTTCTTTCTTATTTCCCGACACGCTAGTTTTTAGGACATAGATTTTCTATTTCTTCTCTAAAATTCCAAACGAAAAAATTATTTTAAGCGGTTAAATTGATAGACATCAAAATTTTCTGATTCGTAGTAATAGTTGGATTTGTTAGTGGCTGAGTTGTGAGCTTCCGATTTAAAGGGTTCTGGCTCCCTGCTGCATCTATTGGCTATTCGAAACGTGGGCAAAAGCAGAAAAGTCTATTAATTTGATAACTTATATAATTTTTATTTTTATAACTAATAGGATAATTAAGTAAATGCACCACATTGTAGCTAAAATTTAGTAATAAGCGCATTATGGAAAATCTCGAGAATATTTTGGAAACTCTTTATGACATCCGAAATCAATTTAATCAATACTCTCAAACGGGTGTTGATGACAATTCGTTCGGTCAATCTTGGATCACGAATGACGAAACAATAACTGGTTGTGAAATCTGTGGAGATTATCATTCAACATGGGAATGTTTTTATTATGTTCCTATGGAAAATTATGCACCCATGGAACCTGAATGTAATAATTATGAAGAATACAATTCAAATTGGGATTATTCCCAAGAATATATCAAAACTCAACAACCAGAAGATGAGGAACATTATGTGTCTGAAAATCTTTTAGACAATATGAAAATCAAACTCGAAGAACTCGATGCTCAAAATGAACAAATGAGAGAGTTTGTAAATCGGCAAGCTGAAACCCTATCAAATTACACACCTGTTGATCTGAGGAGTATTGTGCAAGAAAATTTCATATCATCGAATATTGATGAATTCGAGAGCTCCGAAATCACCAATTATCCCGATGATACTTTTTATTCAGTTTTACCAATTTCACAACATATCGACACATTAGCCTCTACCGACAAAATCATAAATCCATCAATGGATGAAGAAGAAGTAAGGGTGACAAATTGGTACTCTTGGGAAAACGATAATGTAACAACCCGTCCTTATCCACCTGGACGAAATCATCAACATCTGGTCTCATTGCGATGATCGACTCCAAATAATGTCCTTAAAATGAGCAAATGCACAGCGGAAGACTTGATTTGTACCTGAGAATAAACATGCTTTAAAATGTCAACCAAAAGGTTGGTGAGTTCATAGGTTTATCATAACAATCATTTCCATTATTTTAATAGACCACAAGATTTCATATTTATAAACATAATACACTCGCAAGTGTATGAAAAGTATTCTATAAGTTATGGGCACCCGGTAACTAGCCTTAACAAGAGTGTGTACCCCTGAGTTATAATAATATGTGCACCGAATCAAATGCGTTCCGTTAACCTCGAAGTACTAAACACCCGTTCTTCTAGTTTAGTAGTGACTAGAACAACATCTGGGTGGGGGTGTAAAACCCGATAGATCTATCTTTAGGATTCGCGCCTACCAGTTCATAAACCAATAGTTAAAGTTACCAAGCTAGGGGATTTTTGATTCAAACCCATGTAGAATTAATTTTAGTACTTGTGCCTATTTCGTAAAACATTTATAAAAGCAGCGCATGTATTCTCAGTCCCAAAAATATATTTTGCAGAAGCAATTAAAAAGGGAGCAAATGAAACTCACCTAATGTATTTTGTAGTAAAAATACATATAACATCATTGAACAAGTATAAGGTTGGCCTCAGATTCACGAACCTATATCATTTATATATATATATTAACACATATGATGGTAATCGAATAATTTATATATTATAAGTGATTTACTTGTTATTTTAATCGTGTTTTATTAATAACAAAATTTATTATGCTTAATATGTAATTAAAGGTAGTGTTAATATAATTTTAGTATGTGTAATAAATATATTTCTGGTATACAAAATATATATATTCATTATAGTATATTAATAGTTATGGTTAAAAAAAATGTTAATTTTATAATGTTAATATTAATAATGTTGGTAATATTGATGTTGATAATAAAAAGAGTAATAATAATAATAATAATAATAATAATAATAATAATAATAATAATAATAATAATAATAATAATAATAATAATAATAATAATAATAATAATAATACTTAAGATATTACCAAAATGATGTTAATAATCATGATGCTTATTTTACTATTTATGATAACACAAATTGTAATACTTATAACTTGTAAATATGATAATAATAATAATAATAATAATATTTATTGTTATAATTCTAACAAAATAACATTAATAATATTAAATGGGGTTACACTAATAATAATAATAATAATAAGGAAAAAAAAATTAAAAAGAGATTATACCCTTTTAAAGTTTTTTTTTTAAAAGATTGCAGCAAACGGGACTCGAACCCCTGACCTTCCGAATGCCCGTTAACACCTTAGACCATTAGGCTATAGCCCGTTTTAGTGTTTTAATATCCACACTGTTATTTATAAACCCGTAATTCCATGTTCATCATCTTCCCTACACTGACTCAACCAGCGGATTCTTTAATCATGACAGCAATTTACCAATTTAAGTTTAAACTTGTGTCTGACTTAGAAACGTTTTGATATCGAGGAAGAGAAGAGTAAAAAAAAAAATAAATAAAAGAAGACAAATGGGTGTTGCTGCTCGTCGTTAGCAAGAAGAAAGAAAAAAAATTGATTTTGATTTCAAGATCGTTTCGGACAAAATTTATAACACAAAGTACGCTTCAAATCACACCTAGAAACTTTGCAATTCGTCAATTGAATCATTATTGCAACAGGTGTTACGAATTTGAGCCGAGAACACCCGTTTGACTTCTAAAAATTTAACTTTGATTTCTAAATTCGAATCTAATTTCGCGAATTGAAACATGAAAATATGCAGATAGATGAAGTGGATGATTACTAGCAAGACCACGTTTACAGATTTTGGAAATTCCTTTGAATTCGAGTTTTCACCAAAAAGCTATATGTACAAGTTTATCGATTAAAAAAAAATGTATATGTCTGTTTAATTCCGAAATAATAGAACAAAGAAGTTAGTGTGAGATTGATAAATGCACGATTTCCCTAATATCTGATAATTGTATGACTTATATAAAGCTGGAGGGATGTTGATATTAGTTCACGAGTTTAATAGGAAAAAGGAAAAAAAAATAGTAGATAATGATATACAAATATTTGATTCCTTTAATATATCAACACTTTGTATATATCTGTTTCTATATATCGATTTATATATTGAAATTTCTTTTATTAATTATTAATTATAACAATTTATAATAATATGATATTAATAATATTAATAAAAATTTTAAAAGTTATAACAATAAAATTATGATAATTTTAATATCAATATGATAATAATAATACCTAATAATAATATGAATCATAATAATAAAAATTATATTTTTTTTTACTACTAATTATAATAATGATATTAACGATGATAATGATAATAATTTAAAAAAAATCAATTGTATCTAATATTAATAATATTGATATTATTATTATTGTTAGTATTTGTTTTAATATCAACAATGAAGGTAGTAATATTAATATAACGAATATATCATTTAACAATTTAGTAATGCATTTCAAATTAGATTATATATAAATATTCAATTTCAAACAGTTGTTCGTGAATCCTCGGGAATGGTCAAAAGGGTAACTGATTATCCGAAAATAGATTTCAAACTTTCTAGACTCAACATTATAGATTTTGCTTATCGTGTCGGAAACATATAAAGATTAAGGTTTAAATTTGGTCAGAAATTTCCGGGTCGTTACAGATAACGTTGAAAATTTTACCCCCGAGACCAAAGTGGAGGAACCAATAAGGACCGTTAATGAAGAAGAATTTGCTTCAATCCAGCCACAACCTTCCAACCCAATATTCTCAATAGACGAGTCATCTACCGAAGATGAACTACGAGCTGTAATAGATAATGACACCTCGGATTTCACCCAATTGGGTAATAGAGGTGAAACCTTTGATCTCGAGAATGAACGGGAGGAAATGTTAGGAATTGTCCACCCTATAGTATGTATGTCGGTATATAACGATCCATTTGACCAAGAACCAGAAAAGAGACATATCCATTTACTAAAAGCTACACTTAAAAAAGAATTAAGTAGTGATGATAGGGTGGGTCTAAACTTTAAACCCATTGATATATTTTATACCACCCGAGATGTAAATAACTGGCTCACTATTTTAATTCGTAGAACTTATTCTACCGACTTCACATGTCGTCAGCTAAGTGTGGGGAAGTCTAACCCCACTTAACGTTAAATTAGGGGTTCGGGTTAGTGCATAACTCGTTAATAAAAATGCATGATGAGTTAGGGTAAAAGACACATTTTCAAATATTAGTAAACAGTTTAGAAAAGCAGCCGTTTTTGAAGAAAAACATGTGTGATAAAACAAGAAGGAATGAACGATGAGGTGCGCCATCTATCATTCGATGAGCTTTGTAATTACAAACTGGGTATTTGATCACTTTTCTACACTTATCACCCTCGTGAATTTATAATTATAGTTTGATTTCATGCAATTGAGGGCATTGCATGATCTCAAGTGTGGGGAAGGGTTATAAATTCTCTCGGGTTTATACTTGGTTTATTTTCTAAATTTTATGAAAATTTGAAAAATTTTCAACTAAATGAATTCAAAATCATGTTTATACATATTTATGAACAAAACTAGGTGTTAATACCGAAATTATTGTTACCCTAAAAAGAGGACATAAATTGAGAAACAACTAAAACGCTTGAATTTATTTATTAAGATATAAAAAGACGCATGAAAAAAGCCAAGTGTGGGCAGAATGTACCAAGTTATTCAATAAAAAACTATCTATCACATGTTTCTGTAAAGTTATTGCAGGTGCTTTTGTTTTGGACTAAATTAACTGTTTTACCCGATTTATTGTAATACTTTTGAAAGAATAGATGGATCTACACGATGAATCAATTCCATCATTACAAGGAAGTAAAGTCTTCCGAAAAAGACACGCGCTTCTTGATTTAGGTCAAGAAGTTGTCGTCCAGACCAGCTGTAGGTTGAGGAAAAATCTAGAAAAGTCATCTCTAAAATCGACTGGAAATCCACGGACCTCAGCATCAAACAGGGTCGCCAAGTGGTCAGACTTATCCTAACCATGAGAGGATCTGTCTCGTAAAATGGGGAGGGCGCCGTGCAAATTAGCTTGATAAGACTAATGAATCAAACCCCCAGAAAGGATAATCTCCTTAAAGATTAAAAATCAACTTTTAAGCCTGATATTACTCAATTCTTGAGATTGACCTTAAAGATTGAGAATTACAAACTCATGGAATTCGATGATATCTAAACTCGAGCCTGAACGAGAAAATATTTTGATCAAAATTAAAACCGATTTGTTTTCTGAAAACCTATTTTCAATGCGTTCATTACCATTGAACGTAAAATCCTAGGAATTCACCTGGAATTCATTAGGTCACCTGAACCAAATCGGGTGTCAACCGTAAGAACGGTGGTTGCATAGCATGGTCGAAGACAGGACCTTGTGCCAGACCAGAAAATTATAAGGGTGAGCTTTACTATTGCTCCTACAAAGGATAGTAATAGCATCCGACACGTTTTTGGACCATAATCAAATGCATGTCATTAGACATTGCCTTAACAGTTGCTTATTTATCGCTTTCCTTTACAACCGGATGGTAGTTTGCTGAAAGGTAATATACGGGACAGTATACTGGACGTGTTGCTTTCCTAATACAAGGTTAGCAAGTGGGTGACAAAAACTGCAAGTTTTGAGCTAAAATTTTAAAATCTGATACCCACAAAGCCCAGAAAAATATTTTGCAAACACCGGTGAAGGGTTATTCCGAAAAACTTATCTAGGGTAAAAGCTAGATTGAATTTTCAAAAGATCAAATGTTTTCATAAAGATACAATTCCTTAAGGATCTAAATTTTTATAGTCATGTGGGACTGTAAACCACACCGTTACTATCATTGTTTATACCGCCGTATCAAAATCACTGATGTATAAAGTGTGAAGAATAAAGAAGTGATTCGTGTGATTTAATTTCAAGTTCTGAACGCTCAAGTGTGGGGATATTTGATAGTGCTCCAAATGAACATATATTTAGTAGCAATATCCTCCCAATATGTAAATTATTTAGTTGTAATTGTCCTATTGTAAGTTGTAATCGTTTATATTAAATAAGTGCGAAGATAAAAGGCGAAAACGACGATTTGAAGACGCAAATGACCAAAAAGCTCAAATGTACAAGATACAATCCTAGTGGTTCAATTTATTGATAAGAAACGTCTAAAAATGACAAGAGTACAAGTTGCGGAATGCAAAGTACAAGATATTAAATTATACGAAAGGACGTTCGGAAATCCGGAACCGGGACCTGAGCCAACTATCAACGCCCGACGCAACAGACTAAAAATTATGAGTCAACTATGCACAAGAATATAATATAATATTTAAATAATTATATAAATTATTTATATATTATATATATTTAAATACGCGGAGCTCTGAAGGCTTAAACCTCCACGATCGCGGAGTACACCAGGATCAAAATTTCCTATAAATTCAACGAGCTTCTGCCGAGTTTTAAACATAAAAAATAAATAATACTCCTCTGTAATAATAATAAATATATATATTATATATATAGTATAGTATAATTTTATATTAGATTAGTTTTGGGTTATGCAAAGGTTATTTTACGGGTTTTGAAGTCGAAATTCTGTCCGTGTAACACTACGCGATAAATAATCAATGTAAGTTATGTTCTCCTTTTTAAATTAATGTCTCGTAGCTAAATTATTATTATGCTTATTTAAAACGAAGTAATCATGATGTTGGGCTAAATACTAAAATTGGGTAATTGGGCTTTGTACCATAATTGGGGTTTGGATAAAAGAATGACACTTGTGGAAATTAGACTATGGGCTATTAATGGGCTTTATATATGTTTAATTAAATGATAGTTTGTTAATTTAATATAAAGATTTACAATTGGACGTACCTATAAATAACCACATACACTCGATCGGACACGATGGGCGGGATATTTATATGTACGAATAATCGTTCATTTAACCGGACACGGGAATGGATTAATAGTCTATGGAATTATTAAAACAGGGGTGAAATTATGTACAAGGACACTTGGCATAATTGATAACAAAGTATTAAAACCTTGGGTTACACGCAGTCGATATCCTGGTGTAATTATTAAACAAAGTATTAAGACCTTGTTACAGTTTAAGTCCCCAATTAGTTGGAATATTTAACTTCGGATATAAGGATAATTTGATGAGGACACTCGCACTTTATATTTATGACTGATGGACTGTTATGGACAAAAACCAGACGGGCATATTAAATAATCCAGGACAAAGGACAATTAATCCATGGAAATAAACTAAAATCAACACGTCAAACATCATGATTATGGAAGTTTAAATAAGCATAATTCCCTTATTTTCATATTTAATTGCACTTCTAATTATTGCACTTTTATTTATTGTTATCGTATTTAATTGCACTTTTAATTATCATACTTTTTAATTATCGCACTTTTATTTATTGCAATTTCATTATCGTTATTTACTTTACGCTTTAAATTAAGTCTTTTATTTATTTAATATTTTACATTAGGTTTTAACTGCGACTAAAGTTTTAAAATCGACAAACCGGTCATTAAACGGTAAACCCCCTTTTATATATTATTATATATAATTATATATATTTTGTACAAATATAGTTAATTAAAACATAGTGTGAAATAAGTCAGCTCCCTGTGGAACGAACCGGACTTACTAAAAACTATACTACTCTACGATTAGGTACGCTACCTATAGTGTTGTAGCAAGGTTTAGGTATATCCCATCTGTAAATAAATAATTAAAACTTGTGTAATTTGTAACGTATTTCGTAGTAAAAATAATACTATTTCGTACCCCACCTCGCACACATCAGTCATCCCTCGGCGCCTTTCAATTAAGTCCAGATTTGGGCTTAGATCCCCGAACTTCTTGTCTTTGTTGAACGACAAGTTGCGCTCCATGGGGACACTGATTTCTACTGCCGGGACCGCCTCCGATCAGTATACTAATCTAAATCTTCTCGGTCAGAATACATTCCAGGCCAATAGTATCCTAATCTTTTAATCTTCTCGATCACTGTACGTAAACTAGAATGTAGGTCGCAAGTACCTTTGTGAACTTCGTCTATGATTGTTTCAGCTTCCTTAGGTCCTACGCATCGAAGACTCGCCCCCAGGTTGGATTTCTTGTATACGATGTCACCTTTTAAATCATACATTAGAGCCTTAAATCTTACCTTGCATCAGGTTTTGAGAAATTCAACGATGTTACTCATCAAATTTTCCTCTACTTCTTCCACGACGGGGGTGATCGGATTGAACTCAGTATATTTTTTGAACATTTGTTCAACTATGACTTTCTTTTCCAGGAAAATAAACGTCAATCCCGCCAACTTACTTAACAAATCTGCCTGCATGTTTTAGCTTCGAAGTATATAGCTGATATGTAAATCATCAGCCAACGAATGAACCAGTGGTAGGTGTGATTGCATCGATCTGTCGTTGGCATCAAAAATCTCATTGATACGATTGGAGACTAGCTGTGAGTATACGTATGCTTGGAGCTTTTTTACACCTATTTCTTTGGCTATTCTCATTCCCGCCAGCAGGACTTCATACACAGCTTCATTGTAGGTTACTTTGAAGTTGAACCTTAGTTCATACGTGTGCTCTTCCTTGTCTGGCCTTGTAAGCAATAGGCTTGCGCTTCACCTCCTGGAACCGGCCGCACCATCAGTATACAATTCCCAGAGCTCTGGCGTTGACACCGGGATTGCTTATGGATTGGGGATGATTGGCATATACGAAGTTGTTTCTGCTAGGTAGTCAGCTATTATCTGACCCTTAACTACACGCCTAGCGTAAAAGTTGATTTCCTGCTCACATAGTTCAATTACCCATTTTGTTAATCGTCCTGATATATCGGGCTTTTAAAGCACTTGTCTAAATGATTGGTCAGTCAACATCGTTATTGGGTGTGCCTGAAAGTACGTACACAACCTGCGCAAAGTTATCACGAGCGCGTATACAAATTTCTCAATGGGGAGGTGGTTCAATTCCCTTCCCATAAGCGCCTGACTGACAAAGTATATGGCCATTTGCACGTCTCCTAGTTGAACATCTGATGTGGCTACAAAGATACGGTCGAAACGGACGGTTTAATTCATGCGGTGCCGTTAGGCCGCAGGACGTCAGAATCAGCTGATCAGAGTAGCGATCAGTGGTTTTGTTTATTTATATTGTGCGCGACCTAAATTTACTTTTAACTTTCTAATGTAGAAGGTGTAAGTTAACCTAGGGTCATGTTTTTGAATGGATTAACGAATTGAAGATCAAGTGAATAATAGTCTTTGATTAAATTACCTGGTTAAAGTCGTAGTGTATCACAATCCTAATGCTCGAGATTATCATGCAAAAGTCAACAAAAGTCAACTTGACTAAAATGACTTCCAAAAATTATATATCATAAATATAGTCATTTTATATATTTAAATATATTTATCAGATTTTATTAGAGTAATTAATAAAAGTCATTTGTTAATAAAAATTTATATTTAAAATTTATATATGACAAAAATATATTTATATATATCTTAAGTAATAAAATTTATAACGTTCACTTAATATCATAAAATATAAAGGGATGTATTATTAATGTAAATTACAATACGTGTGGTGAAAATATATTTGCATTACATAGTTATTTGATAAAAATATTAATAATGATAATAAGTAAAAGTTGTATTATTTTGTATTAATAATATTCATTATTTTAGTAATAGTAATAATAACAATATTTATATATACTAATAATAATATTAATTTTGATAATAAATAATAATCTTTTGTAGTAATAATAATATTATTACTGATAATGGTAAAAATATTATAGTCATGTTAATGATAAAAATATTGCTGTCATCAATAATACTAATAAAATGATAATGAAAATATAAGTTTTCAAGATTTAAAATATTATTTTCTAACAACCATTATAACAATAACAACTTTTAATGCTAATACATATATTTATAATGATAATGATAATAATAATAATAATAATAATAATAATAATAATAATAATAATAATAATAATAATAATAACAATAATAATAATAATATTATTATTATTGATTATTAAATAAAAACAATAATAACGATAATAACAACGATAACGATAACGATGATGATAACGATAACGATAACGATAACGATAACGATAATCATTTTAATAATAATACTTTAAAATTATAGATAATTCAATTGACGATATCTTTTAATCCGTTCAGCAAAACCATTCGATATCTAAATGAAAAGTTTATATTTTTTTGCCAGCTTTCCAACGACATGCATATCATATACCTTATCTCAATCGCATATGTAGCAAATTCATAATTTATCATAAGTTACCTAACGACAAAATTAAACATACAAGCATGTATAATCCTAAATACTCGAGCACTAGTAAGGTATACACTAATAATATATAAAATTTAAGTTATGAGTGCTCACGTATCAATATTGAGATTCAATATTGCAGGAAAGTACGTAGACGCAACAGATACGATAAACACTGGGTTGACCTCACGAGCTATACCCCTGATCCATACCCATAATCTCCAAAGTAATAACCAATAATTTCCTTAGCCCTATCCTATCGAAAACCTGTTTTGAAAACTCATTTTAGATCACTCGAGCATCACTCCGTCGTAGTATTTTATGTATAATACTAATAATAATAATACTAATACTTCTAATAATATAATTAATAATTAATAATAATAATAATAATAATAATAATAATAATAATAATAATAATAATAATAATAATAATAATAATAATAATAATAATAATAATAATAATAATAATATGAATAAGAGAGAGAGATTAAGCGAGGTGAATGAATGAATCACAGAAAGTAGAAAATGTCCGTTTTATAGAGATTTGACACACAAAACCCCTTCATGCGATCCATCCATTTTTACAGCTCATAATCGTTTATCATTTTGTGCCGACACTCGTTTATATTATTATATATATATAATATATTTAATTTATATAATTAATTATATATTATATTATATTTACGTGCATAGTTAAATCGCAATTTTAGTTTCGATAATTCGTACGTTGTCGTTCGACTTATGTCCGGGTTCCGGTTTCTAGAACGTCCTTTCGTACGCTAAGCAAACTTGTACTTTATACTTCGCGATACGTACCATTATAAATAATTTGACTTATATTGTCGATAAACTATATCACTCGAATTATAACTTATACATTTTAGTGTTGTGGTCATTTGCTTCTATAAATTATCGTCTCGTTATTCATATTTTATATAATTTAAAATCATTTAGAAAAATATTAGAACACTTAACGTTTACATCTTAAAACTTAATTTGATATTATTCATTTATGTGCCAGTATTTATTTTAAAAACATGTCTAAATATCAATCGAATCAATAAACAAGTTTTACTATCTTTTACATAATTAATTTGAAATCATATATATATTCAATATCCATAAACACGTCTTAAATATACGTTGCAAATTAATTATGTATTTAATTCTTGTCATAGATATATATTTATACATATGTCTATTTAGAAATGGTTGTTTGTGAAATGAAGGTTACAGTCCAACAACTAAATAAATGTATGTAAAACGTTGATTTACTTAACTTGTCGATTTTCAAACATCCAAGTTATTTACACTTCACGTTCTTATTTTCACATTAAATGATATGAAAGCTTAATTTGTTATCTTATCAAAAGCCACGGAGGAATTATTGTAAAGCATGAATTGATAATCAAACAGGAATCTCCACTAACCATTATCTAATTCCCGTTAATTGACACATTTGTTCTTACTTGTAAATCACTTTACCATTTTCCGAATATTATTAAAAAGGAAAGGTTTCTTAAATTAAAGTGGACCTCTCAACAGAGACACGTAAATCAGATCATAATGAATCTGATAACTCAATTATTTGGTATCATCTTCTAATTCCATCGATAATCATATTGAAACAAATACATTCATGTAAAGTATTATACGTTTAATACTTTGTTAATGTTTCAAGTTATAATATATACACATATACATATAATCATATCCGTTCATTTAATGGTTCGTGAATCGTCGGAATTTGGTCAAGGTTAAATGAATGTATGAACATGGTTTAAAATTCTTGAGATTCAACTTAACAAACTTTTCTTATTGTGTTGGAATAATATAAAGATTAAAGTTTAAACTTGGTCAAAAATTTCCGGGTTGTCACATCAGAGGTTATCCTTAGTAAAGCACTAGGTTTATTAGTGAGTTGAGTTCTAATCCTAAGCCTCGTTATCAGTTTAGTTAACTGAATAACAACGTGCCGTGTTGATTGAACACTAATCACAAAAGGAAGGAGTCCGTCGGGTTAAGTTGACAAAACCTTAAATGAAAACTAACAACCATTTCATCATACTAATGAGATCATACCAAATCAAACATTTTGCAGCATTACAATTGATATACTATAAGTTAATCAGATAGAAACCTAGCAGATACCTAGACAGTTGATATGACTTAATCCTAAGGCAACAATCAAATAAGAACATGCAATAGGTTTGGATCATATAGTTAAGGCACTAGCTAGACCTTAACAGCTCCTAAGAGGTCTCCTTAGAACAGTCAATAGGCATACTAGGTCATTCATGTCTCAATTCCTAAGTTCCGTGTCCTAAAAGGGCATTAGATGCCTCTTAGGAACTCCGGCCATACCAAGTTCATAGAATCTTCAGATACAGTATAACCAGGGGTCTTAATCCCATGAAGTAGCTAAGTTCATACAAGTAGAAAAGTCCTGATCACAACCTAGGTTGGTCAATCCTTAAGATGCTAGCATACAAATCTATCAGACTCACAAGTTTAGCATAACAATGGTAACCGTACTAATTTAACATAACTATGCCAACCCAAACTTCTATCATGGCAACATACAGATTAATTAAGCTAACATGGTAACATCGAAACGCATAATTAAACATAAAAGGTAAGAATACATGTTTAATATAAAAGACAAGCATTTCAGATAAAAACCTGAAAAGGCTGAAGAAATCTGCCCGAGATCGCAGGGACTCGCCAAGATATCCTTCAGAAAATAAAACCTAAGCTAGCTACTACTAAAAACTAAATAAAACTTGAAAATATAAAATGAATTGCAAATTGAGTGTGTGTTGAAATAGATGGAAAGAGCTCTTTAAATAGACTTGAATTTTTCCAGCAAACGGCTGACAAGCCATTTGGCAAGCCGTTTGGTGTGCCCGTTTGATCAAATGAGCCGTTTGCTGTGCCCGTTTGTTCTGGCCATGTGGCAAGCCGTTTGCCATACAGACAAGTCGTTTGGCAGGCCGTTTGGATCATAACTTGATTTCTTGTCTTTAACCATTTTCACTCTAGAGCCTTCGTTTTAGCTCCGTTTTACTTGATTCTTTTTGCATCGCCTTCGTAATTACTTAATCTACAAAATCAACCGACAAAGAGATTATTTTTACGATAAATTTTGAAACTTTTATGGATTTAGGGCCTAATATCGGGGGTAAAAACGTGACTTTTTGGCCGATATCAACATCCACTACTAAAATTACAGCTTGTTGGGATATAGCCAGATAGAGGATCAAAGTCTCCCCCGTTATTGGTGTCGCGAGCATGGGTAGATCTTTGAGGAGCATTTTTTTTTGTCTTGAAATGCTCTTTTCGCTTCATATGTCCATTTGAAATCGGATTATTTAGCGCAATCATCGAGAGTGTGAAAGAATGGTTGATATCGCTCCACAGCTTTAGAAAGAAATCATGTTAGCACAGCGAGCTTCCCATTAAGACATTGAACTTGTTTCTTGGTTCTCAGCGATGGCAATCTCTCAATTGCTTCTATCTTTTTGGGGTTTACTTTGATACCTCACGCAGTCACTATGTGACCCAAGAAACTCCCTCCATCTTCGTCGAAATTACACTTAGATAATTTAAGTTTCACGTTAATGCTCCGGAACGTGTTAAAAGTTTCAAGAATATCAGCCAACAGTTATTTTTGTCTATTACTTTTTATGAAAAGGTCGTGACGTACGCTTCTAGGTTGCGGCCAATTTGTTTTGCAATGGCTCTGTCAATAGTGCGTTGATATGTGGCATCTGCGTTCTTTAGTCCAAACGAAATTTAAGTATAGCAGTATATACCTTGAACTGTGTGAAATGTGATTTTTTCCTCGTCTTCTCTCACCATCTGGATTTGGTAATAACCCTTATAAGCGTCCGTACAGCACTTATATCTAAAGCCATCAAGGCCTTCCAATCTTTTCGATAACGACTAATTATCTTTCAACATTGATACGCATTTGCGTTCTTTAGACCGAACGGATGGTTTATTTTGCGGCAGTGTCATTAGGTCGCCGGCCATCTATCGAGATACGTCATAGGGAATCTGGGTTTTAAATTTATAATATGCGGGGCCTAAATCTACTAATCCTTCCTAATGGTGAGTAAGGGAAGTATGACCTAGGTTCGTTTGTTTAAGAAGATAACATAAGCGAACCTTTTGCAGTAGTAAAACTATCACTAGAGTTATTATCCTAAGGAGTAGTTCAAGAAAAATTTAGGTTTTCTATTTTTAAGATAAAAAGATATATAAAGGAAAGCGATAATGATAAAATTTGTAATTCAGATAAGGTTAAAGCAAGTGAGTGTTATGATTTCATCAGTTACATATCTAAAAATGTATAATGTCGGCTCATAAATAGGTGATGACCTTAAACCCATTATGCTAGTCCTACCGCCCCTATAATAACACTGACATGTTACTGGGTAAATACGTTAAGCTTGAAGATTCTGAATAGACAGCAATGTCACATACACCTGATGCCTGAGAAACATGAACTACATGCAAACACTGATGGCTCATCAATAGGAGTGACCCGGTGAGGTTTCATATTAACGATTCTTAAGGTATCAACTTTCTTAAGCATAAGCAAAGATAGAAGGCATCCCTGATCTGAGAGACATGATGTGTTTTAGATGCTATCGTCAATGACTAGACTTATTAAATTAGTTAAGCCCTTAATTAAAAGGGAAGAACCATAAAGAACACCATGACCAACTTACAGAGTAACCTCCATGAACACGTTCGGTTATCCTAACGGTCCAATCCTTTATAGATTTAAACAAACAATTCCCGATTTAACTAATAATCCCTTAAGCGGTGTGCAATGCTTGAGACTGCGTTATGGTGCAATGTACTATATCCGCACTGAAGATTAGCTTCGATGGCCATACATGGCAGAGGTATAAAGTACTATAGCCATTGTGCCTCCTCAATATACTTACAATGTTTAAATGTTAGTGACTACACATACATTGCTAAATGCCAACCATGTACTTCATATCTCAGTCAGAGTTTCCATTACGAAAGATCAACTGCCAGAATCCATAGTGCAGTTGCCTTACTACAACCATTGTGCCTCTGAGAAACGCATTATGTATCTGACAGAGGTTTCTTACCAAGGGGTAACACAGATAGTGTACTCTGCATCGATGTTCACGATTTCCCAATAACAGAGCCGATAACCACATTCTAATAGTTTGAAAAGCGATTGAGTTTAAATCATAATCGGAAAGCATGTTAACAACATCACATTACACAGTCATAATTTCAGCATCGTAACTGATTACGTCATAACAAACACTAAAGATAAATGCTCGCTAATCATGAAAATAATATCATCTATCATAATAGTAATAGGAAACATTATAATATATAGAGTAAATGGATAAAAGTACCAGGAGATTAGATGAGTTCCTAAAGTACAAAAGTGACAACTTCAACCTTTAGACAACTCCTTATACGATCTTCGGCGTTCGACTCCGGGTACTAACTCTCCCGCTCGAAGGTGAGAAGGCCTCAAAAGTATCTAAGGTAAACTTGCTAGGACCTCAAAAGTAGGATAATGTTAAAGTGAATGTGCTTAGAATATAAGGTTCTATAGACGAGGGCTATATATAGAACCTATGTAGTCCTAACTCAATAACCATTGTTAAGAAGTTGTGGAATAATATCTTAACACTTTTCTCTCTGTCCGAATCTCTTTCTATCCATCCGAATCCCATTCTACACTTTCAAACTCTTTGATTCTTCATGATTCAACCATGATCTGACCTATCATTTGGTATCAGAGCACTCCAGGTCTAATTCTATATCACTAAATCGATCTAAATCTCGGAGATTCAATCAGTGTGATCACATTTGCTCATTTGCATCAAATTTGCACGAAGTTGAATTTATAGCTCTGACGTTCGGATTATCTTGCAAAGCTCGGCGAAGGTGTATTATCATTTTTAGAAAGTAATTCGATCAAAGGAACAGATTTATTTCAACAACTCAATCTAATTATGGTGATTCAAGCAGTTTTCTAGAGTTCGTGGCTAAAACTCTAATATTCGCATGTTTTAGGCTTGAATCTGTGATAAATTGAAGTATTATGGAATTAGTAGTGTTCGTTTAGTCATTAAGCATTAGATTGTTCGGTCAGTTTCAACATTTGGTTTGAAAGCAAGAATTTGATCAACATTCTTACAAGTAACTGCCTTTACGAATCTGGTTCATCATTGAAATTCAGCTCAAGTGTTTTTTCTTAAGAGGTGTTATTGATTCAGTGACATTCGGTCAAGTTTTACGAAGCTAATTCAAGTGATTCCAGAGGATTTCTGTTCTCACGATTTCAGTATCAAAGTCTCACGTTTCAAGTGCTACAGTTCTCATTTGTATAGTACAGTGCAGATCCTGACAATCAAATTCTCACACCACATTCTGACATTTATATTTTCACTTGTTACTAACTTGTTTTTTATGTGCATAAGGTGAATAAAGCTTTAGTTGTCCAAATATCATTAATTGTGATTCTGTGCGAATCACAGTTGTGCGAATCTATGTCCGAATCTGACAACGGAGAGAATCTCAGTTCATTCTTACACTATATGAATCAGTGTTCATTGTTTTGTTGTGCAATTCACTATTAATCCTTAAACTATGTGATTCTTACACTGTATGAATCAGTGTGCGAATCTTCGGATACTGAACAAAGATACTATCCGAATCTGACAGTGAACCTTATTCAATGTGCGAATCTGCTAGTTCTCTTGATAGTTGTTACTGTCCGAATTGATCTTAAGAACTTATTGTCCGAATCTAATAGAAGTTGTTTAAAATGACTACTCAAGACAGTTTGATCAATAGATCCGATTCCAAACCTCCTATGCTATTTGAAGGACAATATTACTAATGGGTACAACGTATCTCTTAACACATTGACTATAATGGTGAAAAGGCTAAGTATATTTGGGCCTCATTAAATGAAGGACCAATTGTTGAAGAACACCCATAAACTGGTCTTCTAATACCAGTGTATTAGCTTACCAGTGATAAACGTGAGCGTGCCGAGGGTGACATTTAGGCAAAGAACATCATGATGCAAGTTATCATGTACGGTCTTTTTGAGAATGTTAACAACAACACATTTGCCAAGGCAATATGGGATAAGATTAGAGGACAACGGGAAGGCTATGACATGACTGATATCTCTAAAATGAATAAGATACTAGGTCTTTATGAAGACTTTAAGCAAGAACCTGATGAGTTGCTCAGAGACACCTATAAGCGTTACAACGGTGTATTGAATGAATTGAAGAAATGCAAGATCAATAAGGTGAATGTTGAGGTTAACCTGAAGTTTTTGAAAAAGCTCAACACTGATTAGACTCCGTAAGGAACAATCATTCAATCTACTAAGGAGATTGATAAACTGAACATTCATGAACTTGTCAGTGTCCTTATGCATTATCAGCCAGTTGTGTCTAAAGTTCATGCTGAAAGGAAAGAGTTAACTCCGAGAGATCTACTTACACTCATTGCTAAGAAGAAAAGTCAATCTTAAACCACTTTTAAAAGCTTATCAAGGAAAGTGATTGTTGAATATTCTACTGATTCTGAAGGACTCAATCTTTTAGATGTTGATGATTCTCAGCTTGAATTGGTCAAAATGGCTGTAATGTTCACCAAAGCCTTGAACAAATACAAGTTCAAAGGGAAATCGAGTAATCAACGCAAGAATTCATCTTCTTCATCTTACTAAAAGAAATCCGAATTCTCAAAATTCAACCAAAATCAAGTGATGATTCCAAGAAGGAAGATTCCATCTGTTTTAGTTATGGTAAACCCGGTGATTATTCCCGTGAATACAAAATGCCAAAGAAAAAGGATGCAACTTACTACAAAAAGAAGATGTTGATGGCTATGGTTATGAAGACTTGGAAAGAGCTGAATACCGTTGATGATACTTGGTTCAATTGGACAGATGATTCAAAATCCGAAGAGGAACACGCTAATGTCTGCAAGGTGACCAAGCTTATCAAAGCAAAGGCAGCAATGGAAACTCTGACTCTACATCTAATGATGAAGAGGTACCATACACTGAAATATCACCTGATTTTGTGAATATGCAAAACACACTGATGAAGAAATTAGTCTCAATCACAAAAGAGGTAAAAGGTTTGAAATCTGAAAACAAAGCTTTAAAAGAAAAAATCAAACTAAATGAGACTAAATCTTCATCATCATTACAATCAGAAGTGAATCATTTGAGAACATAACTCGGTACACTGGATACTGAGTTGGAAGAATTGAAAACATCTATTCTTCCGATTACGATTGAAAGGACGGATTATCGTTTAAAATCCGAATGTCTTGTTGAAAAAGTTCAATTCCTTGAAAGAGATCTTTCTAATCTAAAGGAACAACACGAACCCATGATTTCCAAATTAAATAAGAAAATCATTGATTTGTAAAACACGTTACTCAAAAAGAAATCGAAAATCACACTATTCAATATAGATGTACTTCAAATGAAAGCTCAAATTGCAAAATATGAAAATAAATTTTACAGAACTAAGCAATCAAAAGGTATAATTGAAATGAATATTTCCATAAAAACCATCTTTATGAATAGACCGAAAATTATCTATAGTGAAAAGTGGGGGGGTTGTATATGAAGATCCCAAGACATAGATGATGCTATTAAATCTGCTCCTTGCTTGTACAACTGTGATTACATTCAAGCTGGTTTACCAAAGCATTTTGTTCATACATCTGATACTGAAATTGATGAAATAATTGCTAAACAATCATCTATGAAATAATCTCAAATTAGCTTGATGTATTAAATAGTTTATGCTAAAATGGAAAAACAAAATCCTAGTTTCTTACAAAAACTATTTGAACAAGAACAGAGTATGCAATATGCTGATTATGTGCCTAAACGTAGATTGGTTTACATTCCTACTCTCATGCTAGAAAAGTATATTATGATGCTTGAAAATGAGTATTTGGCAAATCTAATTCTAGCATTACAATAGATGAAGTGTTTGACCAACCTGCCATTGAATCAAAACCAACTCTACCTACCTTGACTGCATGTCTTGTACCAAAAATTAGTACGATGAAGATGTAGCACATGATCTAAATGACTTAAGCAACAAGTTTGTAACTAAACTAGACAACACGGAAAAAAGTTAAAACTTACTAAGTCAAAATCACTAGATCACAAGGCTTTAGATCAAAAGGTAGAACCTCGTGACCAACACGAAGTAAAGCCTAATGAGACTGATTTGAATCACCTAGTTGATAAACTTGAGAAAGATAACATTGAATTGCAACTTAGCTGTAAATATCTGAAACAAATACTTAATATATGTAGAAAATTGCCTCCACTTCCTAAGGTAGAATCCACTTATGCTTTTAAGGTAGGTGAAGTCTTAGTTTTCTATGGAAGACTTATGCCTTGAGATTAAGAGCTTAAAATAGAATTTAGATCTACTTAGGCAGGCCAACACACATAAGCATGCTTCTCCAAATGCACATACGAAGCACATAGATCGTAAGAATGTGAAACTTGTTTCTACATATGCTGGTGAGGTTGTTAAGAAATTTAGGGGTACAACTATGTCTTGTGATTCTAAAACCGCTACTATTATTAAAAATCCATTACGATCTAAGGCTGAGAAAAGTTTTTCAAATGATTCATCTTTGAAGAAATTTATTGTTAAGAAGGTTAATCATCCTGATGGATCTCTATCAATTGAGAAGATTCCCACAATCTTAATGTGAAATCATAATAGGGAAAGACTTTTAATGAACCCAACGAAGTCTTTACACCACACGAGTCCAAAATCTGATTTGAGTGAGTACGATAACAAAATATGTAAAGTCAAAATGGACATTTTGAAGAACAAATCATCTAACAAGTGAAATGAAAATTTTGGACATTTAACTAACAAAGGTGTTTTTTGTGTCACATGTTTTAATCCAAACATGAGTTACCAATAACAATGGGTACCTAAGCCGTGCTTAGAGCCAGTAGAGAAAGTTACCAAGAAACTTGCTAGTCGACCTAGGAAAGTTTCATTTTACTTATGTGAACAAGACATCTACTTGGAATAATCAGTGTGTTAAGACTTTTAAAGGTTTTATAAAACTTGAGATTTCATATGCTAAAGAATCATGTATTGTGCTTTTGAATGATGCTTTAAAATCTAAATTGCATGATACATTGCTTGTGAAATATATGTGTGATCCAAAGTTTTCTGGTGTTACTAACCGTAGGAGACCCAAACAACATTGGGTACCTAAACTCTAGGAACATTAACATTTACAAGGTTTCGATGTTTTGTGTGGTACATTGATTATGGCTGTTCAAGACACATGACGGGCGATAAATCCTTGTTAGTGAACATTGTAGAGAAATTCCTAGGCACAGTTACTTTCGGCAACGATGAGATTGCGCTGATTACGGGGTATCGTGGTTTTGTAAAGAATGGTATCATGATCAAATGGGTATCATTCATAGAAGGTCTAGTTTGTAGCTTGTTTAGTGTAAGCCAATATTGTGACGAAGATCTCAAAGTCGTATTCGATCATCTTCAATGTGAGGTGCAACCCACCAGAGGACAAGATCTCTTAGTTGGTAAACGTAGTGCTTTACTTTACACAATAAACTTAGATGATGCACCAACCAATGGTAAATTATGTTTGGTTGCAAAATCTCCAAAAGAAGATTCATGGTTATGGCATCACCGGATGTCACACCTGAATTATATGGGAATTAACCGTCTAGTCTCTAAAAACCTGGTCGACGGTTTACCTAATTTTCACTATAATAAGCATCATGTGTGTCCATCGTGTGCTATGGGTAAACTTATCTGGACTTCTCATCCGTCTAAGAAAATTTCCAGTACTAGATCCTCACTACAAAATTTTCATATGGATTTGTGTGGACCCATGACAGTCTATAGCCTCGACGGCCGGAAACATATGCTTGTTATAGTTGATGACTATTCCTGATATACATGGATTTTTCTTTTAAGATCTAAATCTGAAACACCTTCCCTTATCATTGAGTTCGTCAAGAAAACTCAACTTTCTTTTAACAAGAATGTTAAAAGTATCTGAACTGATAATACGGAGTTTAAAAACAATGTCCTTGATAGTTTCTTAAGAGACCAAGGCATTCAACACCAATTCTCTGCTACAAGGACACCTCAACAGAATGGAGTGGTAGAACGACGTAACTGTACATTGTGTGAGGCAGCACGCACGATGCTTGCCTACTCCAAACTACCTCCAAAAATGTAGGGTGAGGCCATTTCAACTGCATGCTATACCCAAAATTTTTCAATCATTAACAAACGATTTGACAAAACTCTTATGAGTTATTATATAGTAGACGCCCAAACGTTATATATTTCCGTGTTTTTGGTTCTATATGCTATGTTCTTAATGACTTTAACAGCCTCAGAAAGTTTAATGCTCATGGAGATCGGGCCATATTTCTCGGTTACTCGTTGAACAATGTGGCTTATCGTGTTTACCACAAATAACAAGGACAATAAAAGAAAGCATTAATGTTCGATTTGATGAGTTTTCAGGAAATGCTTTTGAACAACTCAGTTCAAAACCAAATCCAAACCTGGCTTCTACTTCTTTCGCACGTAACTCAATTTTCTCGAAGACGGGTGTTCCTACAGTGACCATAGAGGATCTCAATCACTTGTTTGATACGGTTTATTATAATCAATAGAGTTCAACTATTACTGCCGTACCCGAGACACCAATTCAAAAAATTTCTATTGATATACCACTTAGTCTCTTTGATGAAGATAAAAACCCAAATGGATCACCCATTGTTTCGTCATCATATCTATCAGCTTAAGATGTTACTTTTGATCCAATTCAAAATGTTTCACTTGATTCTACTCCAGATGTTACTCCTGATAATCAATTCGAAATCTTGGAAAATGTTAATTCAGAACATGAGGATCATGACTCAAATTCAATATTTATTAATGTTTCACTTGATTCTATTGCCCATGAACCTCTTCCACACACAAGCCGATGGACTAAAAGTCATCCTACTGATCTCATTATTGTGGATGCTGATGATCCGGCTAGAACTCAAAAGGCAACTCTAAATATGTTTTTGTATGCTGCATTTCTTAATAAGGTTGAACCAACTTCAGTTGCTCAAGCTTTACTTGATCCTAACTGAGCGTTGGCAATGAAAGAAGAGATTGGTCAATTCAATCGTTTGCAATTATGGAGATTAGTTCCAAGACCATGAGGTCAACAACCAATTGGGGTTAAGTGGATTTTCAAGAACAAGAAAGATTCTGATGGGTTGTGGTTCGAAATAAGGCCCGACTTGTGACCAAAGGATATAGACAACAAGTGGGTATTGATTATAATGAGACATTTTCTCCGGTAGCAAGGATTGTGGCTATATGTCTTTTTCTTTCTTATGTTTCTTACAAGAAATTCATTATGTTTCAAATGGACTTCAAGACGGCATTTCTCAATGGTAATCTTCAGGAAGAAGTTTATATTGATAAACCTGAAGGTTTTGTTATTCCTATTCATCCAAACCACGTGTATTACGTGGAGAAAGCTTTGTATGATCTAAATCAAGCACGTGTGCATGGTACGAGACCTTGACAAAGTATCTGCTGGAAAATGTGGAATAATTGATACAACTCTCTTCATTTGTAAACATCATGGTCACATCCTTTTAGTTCAAATTTATGTTGATGATATTATTTTTGGTTCCACGTCCCTGAGCCTATGCAAAGAATTTGGTGACCTAATGGTCAACAAATTCGAAATGAGCATATTAGATGAGCTCAATTTCTTCTTAGGAGCATATTAGACGAGCTCAATTTCTTCTTGGGGTTATAGTATGTGACGACTCGGAAATTTTTGACCAAATTTAAACTTAATCCTTATATGATTTTGACATGATAAGCAAAATCTATTAAATTGAATTTCAAAATGTTTGAACTATTTTTCATGAACGCATTTGACTTTGACTGTTCCCGACGATTCACGAACAATTAATTGTAAATAGATATGTGTTTGTGTATATATAAATGGTAATCGAAATTTAAAATTTGTAATATTATACGTTGTAATATATATATATATATATATATATATATATATATATATATATATATATATATATATACAATAAATATTAAAAATTCAATATATTATATAATTGGTAAATAGTAATAAATTATAATATATTAAATCAAAATTACAAATTTGAATATAATTATCATTACTTTCATTATTATTATCAATAGTAATATTAATATTAAAATCAGTATTATTAATATTATTATTTTCAATATACTACAATAGATATGAAATTAATATAAATAAATTGTTATAGTATTATTATTATTATCAATAATAATATTAGTATGATTATAATTAATATTATTATTGTTATAAATTTTATAGTTATTATTATCATTAATAATAATAATATTATTGTTATTGCTATTATATTATTATAAATTTTTATTATTATTATTTATGATATTAAGAATATTATTATTATAGTTATACTTATTCACTAACAAGATTAATTATGACATATAAATGCAGATATATATTCAGTTATATAAAAATAGTTATATATATATATATATATATATATATATATATATATATATATATATATATATATATAGATATATATACAGATATATTATATGAATAAGTATTATTGTATTAATAATATAAATATTAATTATTAATATTAATTAAATATAAAATAAATCAAATAAGAAGGCAATAATTAAAAGAGATCAGTTTTAAATCTAATCAACTTTTTGATTTTTATTTTATCTATCCTTTTTCCTAATTCTCCCGTGACTCTCCATTATCTGAATTTTGTTTTGTCTCCCTATTTTTTTTTTGAATTCAAGAATTAGTGTTTTGTTCACTGTATTTGTTTCATCCATCTTTGTCTCCATTTTCATTATAGATATATATCTATATGTACATGACTCATACATAAAGATAGAGACTCCACTCTCCTTCTTCTTCCCTGTCGATTGAAGACATTCGACACCTTGATTACCTAAACCACCACCACCCTTGCATTCTATTCTCTGTTTCTGGTTGTTGCCGAGTACCATCTACCATCGGCTACCACCTTTGGTCATCTATATCATCACCTTCATCATCTTCAAGCTGCCACTACACCACCCTGGATTCCATCACTGCCATTGTGAACCATCTATCACCACCATTTGAAATGCCACTATCCATTACCTTAATAATTGTTTAAACATTTATACGATCACCAACATACCAATCACCTTATCATTTTCTGTAAGAACCCACTACTACTAAACTTATTTATTTTCAATTTCATAACACTAGGCACCAATGAAACTCATTTGCCTTTTGTTTGCAACCACCATTCTCTTTGTTAGTCACCATAACTAAATTATCTCCACCACCTACTACCATACAACCACCATCCTTTGCCACCCTATTTCTCTCTACGGATTCCTTTACCACCATCACCATAAACAACTACTATAAACTCCATCATCAAACACCCATAGCAACGGCTACTACTTTCATTTTTTTCTGTTATTCTAAAACATATACTACACAAAAACACATCGTTGTTACTCGAACTTAGTTTCTGTTTTCTGTTTATTTTGAAGACCACCGATCCTCTTGCTTTTTTTGCTAATACCTTCTGTTTCTATTATTTTTTCGCGATGATGATAACAACTGTGATCATGATGAAGATGTGGTGAAATGTTAATATATTATTGATGATAAAAGATGGGGACAAGAGAATATTTGAGAACCACAATAATGTAGTTGTGATAATTGATGCCATCGATGCCTTTTGTCAACCTCCAAGAACCCCACTTGAATTTGTATAAAGGTATAATATGATGTTAAGGGATATGGACGGCTATATTTGTTTGCTGTTACAATTCACTGGACGATCGTATATTTTTTTGATGGGCCAAGGATAAGTTTTTGTTTGTTGGGCCGATTAATACAACAAACCATCGGGCCAAATGTTTATATCTAGGGCACACTATTTTCGTGACTTGCTTGAATTAAACACCGAAGCCTGCTGCATACTTTTGTTTCTATTCGATTAAACCCAGAACAATTATCATCTTTGAACATTTATCTGATACATGCTTCCTGTTCCGTTTTGATGACGAAACCCACCAATTTTCTTTCCTTGTTCAAAGTACTGTGCTACTACCGCTAGTATACTTCTATTATTTACAACTTGCATTTTCCTGTAAACGAACACAAGACCAACCCAAAACCATTGGTTTTATTTTCTTCTATTCGATTGTTGTTACTAAGCTTCGCTGTCACTGTGTTCTTTAGTAAATCAACACCCACCCACTCGAGGGAGATGATGAGTAGTGGCAATAATGATGTGTGGTACATAGACGATGAGATAACTATAATAATGACAGTGGAAGGTTTTGTTAAATAACGATGACGATAATGTATCGGCTCCCTTCGACTGCTATTTTATTTGTTTTCCTATTATCCGTTTACAAATTTGATCAAGGTCATACAAGTGTTTATTGGGCTAGATTAAATTATCAGATGGGGATTGGGAACTGTTGGGCCGATATTTTATTTCAATTGGGCCAATTATGGTTATTTGATGTTGGGCCATGATTAATTTGAGACGGGACAAATAATAGGTTAAATAATTACGGGTTACCAATTTATAATAGGAAGTAGAAACAGCAGAATGGTTAAGGATGTTGACGGGTGAGTGGGAGGTCGCGGGTTCGAGCCCGGGCAGTGGTGTTTTATTTTTAAAGCTTGTTCTTCAAAGGTTGTACTCTATTTTCATTTTTATTATTATTATTATATGCATTATTATTATTATTATTATTATTATTATTATTATTATTATTATTATTATTATTATTATTATTATTATTATTATTATTATTATTATTATTATTATTATTATTATTATTATTATTATTAGTATTATTATTATTAGCATTATTATTATTAGTAGTATTATTATGATTATAACCAATATTGTTATGATTATTATAATTATATTTATAAACATCGTTATTTCTAAAACTATCATTATTAGCATAATTATGAAAAGTCTCATTTTAGTAAAAATATTATTTTTATTAAAAATTATTATTATCAATATTATTAAAAATAACACTTTTAGCAAAATTATCATTTTCATTACTATTAGAATCATCATTATAATCATAATTATCATAAGTATTATTTTTTTAGAGACATTATTATTATTTTTATCACTATTATTATTATTATTATTATTCTTAATATAATTAATATTTTTATCAGTATAATTATTATTAATATTATCATTATAATTGAATACAACCTTTGTTACTATTATTGATATAAAAATATACTTATAGTAATATTACATATAAGTATTTACTAATCATATTAATGTTTTTAACAAATTAGGTATTAGTAATATATACATATTTATATATATATATATATATATATATATATATATATATATAAATTAAATATATATAATACATAATTTAAAATATAATATATAAATCTGTTCGATTACGATTATAAGTATTAATATATATATATATATATATAAATGATATAGGTTCGTGAATCCAAGGCCAACCCTGCATTGTTCAATATCGTCATGTGTATTTTTACTACAAAATACAGTATCGTGAGTTTCATTTGCCTTTTTACCCTTTATATTTTTGGGCTGAGAATACATGCGTAACTTTTATAAATGTTAAACGAAATAGACACAAGTATTTAAAACTACATTCTATGGCTAGATTATTAAACCGAATATGCCCCTTTTTAGTCTGGTAATCTAAGAATTGGGGAACAGACACCCTAATTGACGTGAATCCTAAAGATAGATGTATTGGGCCCAACAAGCCCCATCCAAAGTACCGGATGCTTTAGTACTTCGAATTTATCATGTCCGAAGGGAGTCCCAGAATGATGGGGATATTCTATATGCATCTTGTTAAGGTTGGTTACCAGGTGTTCAATCCATATGAATGATTTTTGTCTCTATGCATGGGACGTATATTTATGAGTATCTTGTGGTCTATTATATTATTGAAAATAATTGTTTATGATAAACTAATGAACTCACCAACCTTTTGGTTGACACTTTAAAGTATGTTTATTCTCAGGTATGAAAGAAATCTTCCGCTGTGCATTTGCTCATTTTAGAGATATTACTTGGAGTCATTCATGACATATTTCAAAAGACATTGCATTCGAGTCATTGAGTTCATCAAGATTATTATTAAGTCAATTATAGTTGGATATATTCTGAAATGGTATGCATACTGCCAACTTTCGATGTGATGAAAGTTTGCCTTTTAAAAACGAATGCAATGTTTGTAAAATGTATCATATAGAGGTCAAGTACCTCGCGATGTAACCAAATGTAATGTATTCGTCCAGATGGATTAGGACGGGTCGTCTCATGTGGTATCAGAGCGGTGGTCTTAGTGAACCAGGTCTTGCATTAGTGTGTCTAACTGATAGTTGTTTAGATGCATTAGTTGGTCTGAACTTCGACCGTGTCTGCATGTCAAAAGTTTTGCTTATCATTTCGTGTCGAAAATTACCTGCTTATCATCCTTAGGAAATTACCTGCTTATCATTTTTAGTCTAGACACGTTTTACTGCATTGACTGCATAAATAGTGTATAGACAAAATTCATATCTTAGTGCATCTGTTACTGTAGACTTGCCTGACATATGCCGTAAATTCTTCCGTAGTCTACGAAATCTTTAGTACTATATATATATATATATATATATATATATATATATATATATATATATATATATATATATATATATATATATATATATATATATATATATATATATATATATTCTATGTAGTTAGAATATCATCCAATATTCAAAAATCATTTCATATCGAAAAATCCTTTATTCAATAGTACGAAATGGAACTCGTCACTAGATCATATTCTTCGGAACCCGAAAACTATTCCGACATGGATGTTTACCTAAGCTCCGAAAGCAGCATCACTAGAATGAATCAACCAATCAGCCATCCTCAATTCACCTGATGAGTTCGTAGTCTATTTAACCAATGGAGACGCAAAAAAGGCGATCCCTTCCACAAACCGAATTCACCTCTTGGTGAAGAACCTGAAGCACTTACCGGTGAACCTGTTCGAAACACCATATTCACCCTCATTGCCAGGATATCTCAACGATGATATGATATCCCAAATTCTGAATCTTATTCATCCGCTCGTTCGAACCGACAATCATCTTGAAGTAATACAAGAAGTCAACAAACATCGCGCTCGAGTAATCAATTTGGAGAATATGGTGCAAAATTTACCAGCTTCAGCAACATCACCGGCACCAATAGTACCACCAACAACACAAGCCTCAACATTTAGATCTGTACCTCGAGCATAATCATCGTTCTACATGACATTCTACATCATTTATCTTCGTTCGACATGATGATTATGTAATCTCTAATGTTTTAGAGATTATCTACTCTAGTTCTAACCGTAAATCATATGAGTTTAATATCATATTGACTCATTAAATCCATGATTACCTCTGAAGAAAATATATATGTAAGTATATTTTCATAAAGATTGTAATTAAAAATTCTTTCGTACAAACTGTTAATGGTGAAAATATTTTAACGGGTAGGTAATACCCAAGAAATTTTTCAATTTCACATTAATAAGTTACACTGTACATTCTTCGAATCTGATTCAACAGTCATTTACTATCCTACTTACATCCACAGATATACGCATCCGTTCACCACAAAATAATCATTTTCATTCAATTTCATATTTGAATTTTGACTTCTCAGAATCCAACAAGTGGCATAATGAAGAAAATATTTGACAAAATAAAATTTGTTAGAAACAAACAAACTAACTATGAGAAATTTTGTTAAGAATCCACGCTAATGAAATCCTAGCTAACTGTTCCTAGCTAACTGATTACATTTATTTATCGCAATTTATATTCTCGCAATTTTATTTATCGTCATTTAATTTCTGTTATTTATTTTACGCACTTTAAATATCGGGACACGTATACAAGGTTTTGATATATCATATCGACGCATCTATATATATTATTTGGAATCACGATAGACACTCTATATGCAGTAATGTTCGAGTTCGCTATACAGGGTTGAGGTTGATTCTTAAATAATATATATACTTTGAGTTGTGATCGAGTCTGAGACATGTATACGGGTCACGAGATGTATTAATTAATTTGAATATTATATATTAAACTGTATATGAATTATTGAATTACTAACTATGGACTACAAACTGTGGACTACTAACATTGGTATTTTGACGGTTACAATCTGCATTCAAACCTTTCATAATTCTTGAAAACACCTCAATCGAGAGGATGAACCAACCGCACTTCATCTACGGAAGAAAAGATTGATGCGTATAGTTATGCACCTGAAAACTCTCGAAAATTGAATAAACGTTTAACGCGTAGCTGTGCTAATTCCTTTAGCGTTATTATTATCGAAAATAACTTTGCAATCTCTTTCTAAATTAGCCAATTTTGTCACAGCTCCAACAAGTCAACTTCGATTTTTTTTTCGTTCGAAACAACCTTATTATAACCTTGATATATATGTGTGCTCTTTTATTGTTACCGGGAAACTTTTTATATTCCATCATATTACCAGTAGACGTACCTGCAACCTCGTTGCTCCTTGGCTTAAATCTCTTCGACAAATCACTATATTTATCTATTAAAGTTTTATCATGAACTCAGCGTCATCTTGTAACGAGAAATGCCATACCAAGTATCGAGAAATCAGTAATCAGTATTTTGAATCTCGCAGCGTTTCTACATCAAAAGTTATATATACGTATAACATTTATCCCTTAGAATTATGATCTCTCATCCTGAAACTCTGGACAAATTACAAGGACTAAACTTATACGTAAAGAATCCTGATGATTCTGTTTCTGATGAAATCTTTAGCGAATACCTTACTCCTTAATCGCTCTAAATCATTGTGAATTAATTTCTTCATCACACTTTGAATCTAAAATTATACGATATTATCGTATCTTTCCTTATAAATATCCTCAATATTTCTGAAGATATCTTCATAAATATTCTCGTCCGATATTAATTATCTCTACGCGCTAGCTGTGTTATATCATAAAAGGGAACTGTTTAGTTTCTATATTCTGTAAACCTTCGAGCTTATAATATGAATGTTTTTGAAGTAGTGTTGGAAACTGATGCATGAGTTAGTATAATATAATGACACTTGATCAACGTGATTATATTACAGTAAGTCATGCTGAGTTTCTAATGGAATCATGTGCCATGTCACACGACTCTTACATTCTATTTAATTATAAACGTATCAAGAACATATTTTCTTGATAGTTCTACCGTTTCTCTGGAATTCTGGTAATTTAACCAATCAAGATCGTGTTATTACAAGTTTCCTCTTAGAACGTTAGTCATGATCTTTCGAAACTTCATACCTACGAATTCTGAACCACTATTCGCTTAACTTAAAGATGGGAAGAGAAAAAAAGTATGGAACTCCAAAATATAAAGGAAACGAAGAGGGTAGATCTATAGTGAAATATCAGACAAAGCAATCGAGATAGATCATCACATTTAATCAAAGAGGATCCTAATTTCCTTAAATTCTGATGAATCAAATATTATTACAAACATTTCTTTAAATTCCTTAAATTCCGAAAATCAACTGTATCTACGTCAAGAGATATGACGAAACGTTATTTTATCATTTCACTTTTTTGTGATAGCTTCACTCGTACTTTTCACAAAGTCAAATTGTTTTATTCATATTACTCAATATTGATAAAACTTCCTTTAACAACTCGTATGCGTCATGAGAACATACTTATTGTCAACCATGACCCTTCCAATCAAATTTCGGGATGGAATTTCTTTAACGGGTAGGTACTGTGACTACCCGAAAATTTTTGACCAAATTTAAACTTAATCCTTATATGATTTCGACATGATAAGCAAAATATATTAAATTGAATTTCAAAATGTTTGAACTATTTTTCATGAATGCATTTGACTTTGACTGTTCCCGACGATTCACGAACAATTAATTGTAAATAGATACGTGTGTGTATATATATACATGGTAATCAAAATTTAAAATTTGTAATATTATATGTTGTTATATATATATATATATATATATATATATATATATATATATATATATATATATATATATATATATATATATATATGCAATAAATATTAATAATTCAATATATTATATAATTGGTAAATATTAATAAATTATAATATATTAAATCAAAATTAAAAATTTGAATATAATTATCATTACTTTCATTATTATTATCAATAGTAATATTAATATTAAAATCAGTATTATTAATATTATTATTTTCAATATACTACAATAGATATGAAATTAATATAAATAAATTGTTATAGTATTAATATTACTATTATTATTATTATCATTAATAATATTAGTATGATTATAATTAATATTATTATTGTTATAAATTTTATAGTTATTATTATCATTAATAATAATAATATTATTATTATTATTGCTATTATATTATTATAAATTTTTATTATTATTATTTATGATATTAAGAATATTATTATTATAGTTATACTTATTCACTAACAAGATTAATTATGACATATAAATGCAGATATATATTCAGTTATATAAAAATAGATATATATATATATATATATATATATATATATATATATATATAAGGATTATTGTATTAATAATATAAATATTAATTATTAATATTAATTAAATATAAAATAAATCAAATAAGAAGGCAATAATTAAAAGAGATCAGTTTTAAATCTAATCAACGTTTTGATTTTTATTTTATCTATTCTTTTTCCTAATTCTCCCGTGACTCTCCATTATCTGAATTTTGTTTTGTCTCCCTATTTTTTTTGAATTCAAGAATTAGTGTTTTGTTCACTGTATTTATTTCATCCATCTTTGTCTCTATTTTCATTATAGATATATATCTATATGTACATGACTCATACATAAAGATAGAGACTCCACTCTCCTTCTTCTTCCCTGTCGATTGAAGACATTCGACACCTTGATTACCTAGACTACCACCACCCTTGCATTCTATTCTCTGTTTCTGGTTGTTGCCGAGTACCATCTACCATCGGCTACCACCTTTGGTCATCTATATCATCAACTTCATCATCTTCAAGCCGCCACTACACCACCATGGATTCCATCACTGCCATTGTGAACCATCTATCACCACCATTTGAAACGCCACTATCCATTACCTTAATAATTGTTTAAACATTTATACGATCACCAACATACCAAACACCTTATCATTTTCAGTTAGAACCCACTACTACTAAACTTATTTATTTTCCATTTCACAACACTAGGCACCAATGAAACTCATTTGCCTTTTATTTGCAACCACCATTCTCTTTGTTGGTCACCATAACCAAATTATCTCCACCACATACTACCATACAACCACCATCCGTTGCCACCCTATTTCTCTCTACGGATTCCTTTACCACCATCACCATAAACAACTACTATAAAATCCATCATCAAACACCCATAGCAACTGCTACTACTTTTGTTTTTTTCTATTATTCTAAAGCCACAATATCCTACACTAAAACCCATCGTTATTACTCGAACTTACTTTCTGTTTTCTGTTTATTTTGAAGACCATCGACCCTCTTACTCTTTTTGCTAATACCTTCTGTTTCTATTATTTTTACGCAATGATGATAACAACTGTGATCATGATGAAGATGTGGTGAAATGTTAATATATTATTGATGATAAAATATGGGGACAAGAGAATATTTAAGGACCACAATAATGTAGTTATGATAATTGATGCCATCGGTGCCTTTTATCAACCTCCAAGAACCCCACTTGAATTTGTATAAAGGTATAATATGATGTTAAGGGATATGGACGGCTATATTTGTTTGTTGTTACAATTCACTGGACGACCGTATATTTTTTTTGATGGGCCAATGATAAGTTTTTGTTTGTTGGGCCGATTAATACAACAAACCATCGGGCCAAATGTTTATATCTGGGGCACACTATTTTCGTGACTTGCTTGAATTAAACACCGAAGCCTACTGCACACTTTTGTTTCTATTCGATTAAACCCAGAACAATTATCATCATCGAACATTTATCTGATACATGCTTCCTGTTCCGTTTTGATGACTAAACCCACTAATTTTCTTTTCTTGTTCAAAGTACTGTGCTACTACCGCTAGTATACTTCTATTATTTACAACCTGCGTTTTCCTGTATACGAACACAAGACCAACCCAAAACCACTGGTTTTATTTTCTTCTATTCGATTGTTGTTACTAAGCTTCGTTGTCACTGCGTTCTTTCATAAATCAACACCCACCCACTCGAGGGAGATGATGAGTAGTGGCAATAATGATGTGTGGTACATAAACGATGAGATAACTATAATAATGACAGTGGAAGGTTTTGTTAAATAACGATGATGATAACGTATCGGCTCCCTTCGACTGCTATTTTATTTGTTTTCCTATTATCCGTTAACAAATTTGATCAAGGTCATACAAATGTTTATTGGGCTAGATTAAATTATCAGATGGGGATTGGGAACTGTTGGGCCAATATTTTATTTCAATTGGGCCGATTATGGTTATTTGATGTTGGGCCATGATTAATTTGAGACAGGACAAATAATAGGTTAAATAATTATGGGTTACCAATTTATAATAGGAAGTAGAAACAACGGAATGGTTAAGGCTGTTGACGGGTGAGTGGGAGGTCGCGGGTTCGAGCCCGGGCAGTGGTGTTTTATTTTTAAAGCTTGTTCTTCAAAGGTTGTACTCTATTTTTATTTTTATTATTATTATTATTTGCATTATTATTATTATTATTATTATTATTATTATTATTATTATAATTATTATTATTATTATTATTATTATTATTATTATAATTATTATTATTATTATTATTATTATTATTATTACCATTATTATTATTATTATTATTATTATTATTATTATTATTATTATTATTATTATTATTATTATTATTATTATTATTATTATTATTAGTATCATTATGATTATAACCAATATTGTAATGATTATTATAATTATATTTATAAACATAATTATTTCTAAAACTATCATTATTAGCATAATTATGAAAAGTCTCATTTTAGTAAAAATATTATTTTTGTTAAAAATTATTATTATCAATATTATTAAAAATAACACTTTTAGCAAAATTATCATTTTCATTACTATAAGAATCATCATTATTATCATAATTATCGTCAGTATTATTTTTTAGAGACATTATTATTATTTTTATCACCATTATTATTATTACTATAATTAATATTTTTATCAGTATTATTATTATTAATATTATAATTATAATTGAATACAACCTTTGTTACTATTATTGATATAAAAATATACTTATAGTAATATTACATATAAGTATGTACTAATCATATTAACGTTTTTAACAAATTAGGTATTATTAATATACATATACATATATATATATATATATATATATATATATATATATATATATATATATATATAAATATATTGATATAACTATATAAATATTAATCATTTTAAGTATATATATACAAATTAAATATATATAATACATAATCTAAAATATAATATATAAATCTGTTCGATTACGATTATAAGTATTAATATATATATAAATGATATAGGTTCGTGAATCCAAGGCCAACCCTGCATTTTTCAATATCGTCATGTGTATTTTTACTACAAAATACAGTATCGTGAGTTTCATTTTCCATTTTACCCTTTAAAAATGTTTGATGAAATAGACACAATTATTTAAAACTACATTCTATGGCTGGATTATTAAACCAAATATGCCCCTTTTTAGTCTGGTAATCTAAGAATTAGGGAACAGACACCCTAATTGACGCGAATCCTAAAGATAGATCTATTGGGCTCAACAAGCCCCATCCAAAGTACCAGATGCTTTAGTACTTCGAATTTATCATGTCCGAAGGGAGTCCCGGAATGATGGGGATATTCTATATGCATCTTGTTAAGGTCGATTCCCAGATGTTCAATCCATATGAATGATTTTTGTCTCAATGCATGGGACGTATATTTATGAGTATCTTGTGGTCTATTATATTATTGAAAATGATTGTTTATGATAAACTAATGAACTCACCAACCTTTTGGTTGACACTATAAAGAATGTTTATTCTCAGGTATGAAAGAAATCTTTCGCTGTGCATTTGCTCATTTTAGAGATATTACTTGGAGTCATTCATGACATATTTCAAAAGACGTTGCATTCGAGTCGTTGAGTTCATCAAGATTATTATTAAGTCAATTATAGTTGGATATGTTATGAAATGGTATGCATGCTGTCAACTTTCGATGTGATGAAAGTTTGTCTTTTAAAAATGAATGCAATGTTTGTAAAATGTGTCATATAGAGGTCAAGTACCTCGCGATGTTGAAATGTCCCATTCTTATTGATTAAAAACGTTCCGTATTAATTGATTTCGTTGCGAGGTTTTGACCTCTATATGAGACGTTTTTCAAAGACTGCATTCATTTTTAAAACAAACCATAACCTTTATTTCATAAATAAAGGTTTAAAAAGCTTTACGTAGATTATCAAATAATGATAATCTAAAATATCCTGTTTACACACGACCGTTACATAATGGTTTACAATACAAATATGTTACATCGAAATCAGTTTCTTGAATGCAGTTTTTACACAATATCATACAAACATGGACTCCAAATCTTGTCCTTATTTTAGTATGCAACAGCGGAAGCTCTTAGTATTCACCTGAGAATAAACATGCTTTAAACGTCAACAAAAATGTTGGTGAGTTATAGGTTTAACCTATATATATCAAATTGTAACAATAGACCACAAGATTTCATATTTCAATACACATCCCATACATAGAGATAAAATTCATTCATATGGTGAACACCTGGTAACCGACATTAACAAGATGCATATATAAGAATATCCCCATCATTCCGGGACACCCTTCGGATATGATATAAATTTCGAAGTACTAAAGCATCCGGTACTTTGGATGGGGTTTGTTAGGCCCAATAGATCTATCTTTAGGATTCGCGTCAATTAGGGTGTCTGTTCCCTAATTCTTAGATTACCAGTCTTAATAAAAAGGGGCATATTTGATTTCGATAATTCAACCATAGAATGTAGTTTCACGTATTTGTGTCTATTTTGTAAATCATTTATAAAACCTGTATGTATTCTCATCCTAAAAATATTAGATTTTAAAAGTGGGACTATAACTCACTTTCACAGATTTTTACTTCGTCGGGAAGTAAGACTTGGCCACTGGTTGATTCACGAACCTATAAAAATATATACATATATATCAAAGTATGTTCAAAATATATTTACAACACTTTTAATATATTTTGATGTATTAAGTTTATTAAGTCAGCTGTCCTCGTTAGTAACCTACAACTAGTTGTCCACAGTTAGATGTACAGAAATAAATCGATAAATATTATCTTGAATCAATCCACGACCCAGTGTATACGTATCTCAGTATTGATCACAACTCAAACTATATATATTTTGGAATCAACCTCAACCCTGTATAGCTAACTCCAACATTCACATATAGAGTGTCTATGGTTATTCCGAAATATATATAGATGTGTCGACATGATAGGTTGAAACATTGTATACGTGTCTATGGTATCTCAAGATTACATAATATACAATACAAGTTGATTAAGTTATGGTTGGAATAGATTTGTTACCAATTTTCACGTAGCTAAAATGAGAAAAATTATCCAATCTTGTTTTACCCATAACTTCTTCATTTTAAATCCGTTTTAAGTGAATCAAATTGCTATGGTTTCATATTGAACTATATTTTATGAATCTAAACAGAAAAATTATAGGTTTATAGTCGGAAAAATAAGTTACAAGTCGTTTTTGTAAAGGTAGTCATTTCAGTCGAAAGAACGACGTCTAGATGACCATTTTAGAAAACATACTTCCACTTTGAGTTTAACCATAATTTTTGGATATAGTTTCATGTTCATAATAAAAATCATTTTCCCAGAATAACAAATTTTAAATCAAAGTTTATCATAGTTTTTAATTAACTAACCCAAAACAGCCCGCGGTGTTACTACGACGGCGTAAATCCGGTTTTACGGTGTTTTTCGTGTTTCCAGGTTTTAAATCATTAAGTTAGCATATCATATAGATATAGAACATGTGTTTAGTTGATTTTAAAAGTCAAGTTAGAAGGATTAACTTTTATTTGCCAACAAGTTTAGAATTAACTAAACTATGTTCTAGTGATTACAAGTTTAAACCTTCGAATAAGATAGCTTTATATGTATGAATCGAATGATGTTATGAACATCATTACTACCTCAAGTTCCTTGGATAAACCTACTGGAAATGAGAAAAATAGATCTAGCTTCAAAGGATCCTTGGATGGCTTGAAAGTTCTTGAAGCAGAATCATGACACGAAAACAATTTCAAGTAAGATTTCCACTCGAAATAAGATTGTTATAGTTATAGAAATTGAATTAAAGTTTGAATATAATTATTACCTTGTATTAGAAAGATAACCTACTGTAAGTAACAAAGGTTTCTTGATCTTGGATGATTACTTGGAATGGATTTAGAAAACTTGGAAGTAACTTGTAATCTTGGAAGTATTCTTGATTTTATGAAACTAGAACTTTTGGAATTTATGAAGAACACTTAGAACTTGAAGATAGAACTTGAGAGAGATCAATTAGATGAAGAAAATTGAAGAATGAAAGTGTTTGTAGCTATTTTTGGTCGTTGGTGTATGGATTAGATATAAAGGATATGTAATTTTGTTTTCATGTAAATAAGTCATGAATGATTACTCATATTTTTGTAATTTTATGAGATATTTCATGCTAGTTGCCAAATGATGGTTCCCACATGTGTTAGGTGACTCACATGGGCTGCTAAGAGCGGATCATTGGAGTGTATATACCAATAGTACATATATCTAAAAACTGTGTATTGTACGAGTACGAATACGGGTGCATACGAGTAGAATTGTTGATGAAACTGAACGAGGATGTAATTGTAAGTATTTTTGTTAAGTAGAAGTATTTTGATAAGTGTCTTGAAGTCTTTAAAAAGTGTATGAATACATATTAAAACACTACATGTATATACATTTTAACTGAGTCGTTAAGTCATCGTTAGTCGTTACATGTAAATGTTGTTTTGAAACCTTTAGGTTAACGATCTTGTTGAATGTAATTAACCCATTGTTTATTATAACAAATGAGATGTTAAATTGTTATATTATCATGATATTATGATATATAATATATCTTAGTATGATGTATATACAGTTAAATGTCGTTACAACGATAATCGTTACATATATGTCTCGTTTCGAAATCATTAAGTTAGTAGTCTTATTTTTACATATGTATTTCATTGTTAATACACTTAATAATATATTTACATATCATTTAACATAATTAACCAAGTGTATCAATATCTTAATATGATTCATATGTACCTAGTAAGACGTTGTTATAACGATAATCGTTATCGTTTTCTAGTTTCTTAAATTAATAGTCTCATTTTTATGTATATAACTCATTGTTAAAATACCTAATGAGATACATACTTATAATAAAATCATGTTAACTATATATATAACCATATATATGTCATCGTATAGTTTTTACAAGTTTTAACGTTCGTGAATCACCGGTCAACTTGGGTGGTCAATTGTCTATATGAAATCTATTTCAATTAATCAAGTCTTAACAAGTTTGATTGCTTAACATGTTGGAAACACTTAATCATGTAAATAACAATTTCATTTAATATATATATATATATATATATATATATATATATATATATATATATATATATATATATATATATATATATATATATATATATATATATATATATATATATATATATATATAAACATGGAAAAGTTTGGGTCACTACAGATGTAACCAAATGTAATGTATTCGTCCAGATGGATTAGGACGGGTCGTCTCATAGTAAAACAATTACCAAACAACATTTTTATCAGTCAAACAAAATACATTCATGATATGCTCAAACGTTTTAAAATGACTGATTTAAAAACAATGTCAACCCCAATGAGAACTCTTGTAACTGCTGATGAAAATGGGGAACCTTTTGATATTACTCTTTATCGAAGCCTGATTGGTTCTCTCATGTACCAGTAGACCAGACATTACACTTAATATAACTTTCTATGCACGGTATCAGTCTAACCCAAAGAAATCTCACTCCAAATCGGTGGTTAGAATTTTTCAATACCTTAAAGGTACACCTAACCTTGGGATTTGGTATCCTCATGGATTCGAGTTCACTCTTACTGATTATATGGATGCGGATCATGGCGGTTGTCATGTGGATAGGAAAAGAACATTTAGATCACTTCAGATATTGTGAAATAGATTAGTTAGATGGTCATCCAAGAAAAAAAACCGTGTTTCATTATCAACAGCTGAGTCTGAGTATATTGTTGTAGCTCACTATTGATTACAAGTTTTGTTGATGCAAACACAACTCTTAGATTACGGCTTTAAGGTGTCTAAGACCCCAATCTATTGTGATTCTCAGAGGGTCATTGACATTACTAGCAACCCGGTACAACATTCCAAAACTAAACACATAGACATTCATTATCATTTTATCAAGGACCATGTAGAAAAGGAAAATGTAGAGTTATACTTTGTGCCTACAAAAATATAATTAGCTGACATGTTTACTAATCCCTTGGATGAGGTTAGGTTAAAAATCTTGATTCGGAAAATAGGCATGGTGGAGTATAGTTCTTAATTTCCTTGGTATACTTCGTGTCTAATCTTAGGATATTGTGTTTAGGGTGAGTGTCTACTTTCTAGGGGGAGCTTATGTATAACCAATGCTTTAGCTAGTATTCTCCTAGGGGGTGTTTTATGTGTATGTTTTATCCCTTACTTTGTTCTTCATTAGTTATGTTACGGGGAGGTAACTGATTGATATCTTGTCTTATATCAAGGGGGCATATACTCTCTTACAAATTTCTTTGAAAAATCAAAATGCTGATTTACTTAATTGTATATCACATTTTGAGGGGGAGAAAGGAATAAAAGAAAGGAAATTTGATTATTTGAAAGTGAAAACATAAATCTCGTGATTTTAAATGGTTAAATTTTACTGTGGCTTGTATATATCTCAGTATGCAACCCAGTTTATAATTGGTATCAAAGAAATTTTGTACATTATCCTTGAAAAATAATAAGCACAAATTTCATTTTGTGGATTTTAAATTTTTGAAAACCCTAAAAAGTTGAAAAAGTATGAAAAAAATCCAAACATATTTGTTTAATTTTGAATAATTGAACAAGTGTCTGATTCTGACAGCAGAAATTTCAATTCAGAGAATCACATAAGATTCAGATACTCACAAACTAATAATTAAATAAAAATGAAAAACTTGATCTAATTTTAATTCGGATGGCCTATATTGTGTTGAAAATATTTAAATGGACCTAATTAACTGCCATTCGGATTTTTAAGGCCCAACAGATCATATTCGCACGGCCCAAATCCATATCAGACTCGGAATATATATTGAGGACAAAAGTCCAAATTTATTTACGTTTTCAAATCCTTTCATCTTAGACGATCGAATCTGACCATTTGTGCGAATCTGCATCGAAGTTCACTCATAATCTTGGTATATCTCTTTTCAATTCAAGTTTTTCGTAATTGTCAACAGATCTAGATCGCTTTTACTTATACAAATCAATAATAATCATTTTTATCATGATCAAATAAACAAATTAGTTAGATTAAAGTTGTACGAATCTGATTCACTTGAACATATTCAGTTATATGTGTTATTTGATTATGATAATTGATAAATAATAAGTAGATCTGCACATAGATGACTAAGTTGATTTGCTTTAATTTTAATTTGATTTCACTCTTGAATATTTCAAAATTGATTAAAAGTGTGAATTTGTGTGAATATTTAGATTCTAAATGACATTCGCACACTCTACCTATGCGAATGGAGTTCAAATATGTTAATCTACGAATCTGATGTTATTTGCTCAACATGATCAATTTATTGAAGTATTTGAACGAAAATTGTTATGTGTGAATCTGTTACTGCTTAGTCGTGTGCAAATTAGGCCTAAACTGATTGTGTACGAATCTGAGCTTAACTGATGTAAATAATTGGATTCTAAAGATGATTGTAGGGTAAATGCTTGTACGAATATGCTTTTTAAGATTCTAAATATGTCATCTGTGCGAATCTGATTTCATTTGTTGATGTGTACGAATCTATTATCTGATGGAGTGTGCTTATTAGTAGATCTATCAGATTCTCACAGTGTGCGAATCTGTCAGATTCTCACATAGTGCGAATCTGATGGATTTTAGAAAAATTATATGTTTTTCCAAATCTAAATGCAATAATTAATAAAAATGTTAGTGTCCGAATCTGATCACAATACTCATAAGTTTTAGACATATATTGAAGATATTTTGAATATTGAATGAATATGAGTATGAATGTGAAAAGACGAGCTTAACATAATTGCATGTGATTATTTGGATTACTTGTTCATTGATTGTATTTGTTTTTCTGTTTTTCATGGAATAAATTTTTTTTAAACTTAGAAAATACATAAAAACTAGTAAAACGTGAAAAACATAAACAAGGACTCGAAGGGAATAAGGATAAAGACATTATGTGTTAGATAACATCTTGTGGTCTTCTATTCTTATTATTAGAACAAATGGCAAACAATCATCTCATCACCTCAGCAACTCACATTCCTTGCAATTACTGGTTGGCCATTCTTGAACGCCACAACATCCGGGGTGCACTAAAATACTCTATAAGTGTGCCAGAAATAGACTTGAGATCACTTGGTGATTCAATCAGATTCATTGAGGAAACTCTTCCAACACTTGTTGTTCCTCAAGGGAGGACAACTCATTTCTCATTTCATTTGAGAGGAGTACAGCAGAGGAGGATAATTAGTAAGAATGACTTCCGAAGGATTTTCAATCTTCCAGAAGTTCAAAACCCTTAAGTTCTTCCATCTAACTTAGAGATGCTGAACTCAACCTATGATTTGGGTTATAATGGTCAAAGGAGTGCTGCAATCACACACTTTCAGAAAAAGTTCCTTCATTCCAGATGGCTTGTGATCTTCTCTATCATCAATAGGTGTTTGCTGATGACACCCAGAGGTTTAGATGGCATGACAATCCCAATGCTTAGATTCTTGAACTCCTTTGTATGAGTTCAAAATGCAAATTTTGGCAAACTTTTATGGGACTTGGTGCAATATCAAGTAGAAAAGCCAATGTCTGTAAATTCCTTGCGAACACTTTTACTGCTTATTTATAAATGATGCACTAACCACTTGCAGGAACAAGAACATACCAATTCCTGATGCAACTGGACTGCGGATGGTGATTTTCTCATAATATAAAATGAACACTCCGATAATGCCAAACACACCACAGACTGTAAGAATATCGGAATGGTTGTTACAAATAGTGGATCCAACTAATTCTAGAATTTAGCCGAATTAGGTCTACCTCTACCAGATCGGGTACAAGAAGTACCAGTTGAGCAAGTCTCAGTACCAACCCAAGAGGTTAGAGAACTTGTTAGAATCCAGCCCGAACCATCTTCACCTACACCTAGGGAAAACTTAAGAGACTTAGGGTTACAACATCAACACAACCTATGAGGATAAGTGAACCTAGTCTGACACATGTGAAACTTCTGATTCAACTTTAGAAGTTTCTGATAACGATGCATCAACACTTGAATCATCTCCCAAACCATCAAATTAGAAGATGAAATACAAACCTGATGAGATGATTCAGACCCTACCGACAATGCAAATGATATCGCTCAATTTATATATGTTTTATCTCGCGATATCTCCCTCACTTTGTTCGGGTTTTGACGATCTTTGAGCCTATTTTGTGTGCTATTGAGCTAAATAGTAAATTAAGGGCTAAGGACTTGATTTGGTGTAAAACTGACCAAATCTTGGGCAAAATTGGCTAAGTAAATGGCAAGTGCAGGATTCAGCTCAAAAAGCGCCGCTCCTCAATTAAGAGCGCCGCTCATGTGGAGCAAAAGTGCCGCACCAACATGAAAACCGACGTTCTTATGTGCATTTCAGCTCCATTTTCCACCAGTGGCCAGAAGTGCCGTTCCTAAAGTCAAGAGCGCCACTCCTATCCAGACAAAAGCGGCGCTCCTATAGAAAAAGCGTTGTCCCAGAATGTCGCCAAAAGCGGCATTCCTGATCAAAAGCGCCGCTCCTCAATTAAGCCAAAAGCGCTGCTCCTGCATCAAAAGCGGCGCTCCTGTCGCTGTTTCAGCCCAGATTTTCAGCACTATAAAAGGAACGAGATTAGGTCATTTTTCATATGCATATTTAGAGAGCAGCTGTCTTAGGTCTGAATTTCACATACAAAACCCTAATTTCATCATCCATTGGTGATTAAGGTTAGATTCAAGGAGGCTAGCTCTAGATTCATCATTGTTTAGCTTAGATCATCATCTTCTTTACATTTTGGGTTGTAATCTTCACTTTACTTTACATACTTTGCATTAATTACTTGTAATAACTTGAAGATGATGATTATTTATGTTTCTATACTCATTATTAGTTTGATCTTAGCCATGATTGGCTAAATCTCTTGTGTTTGATTATCTATGAATCTCTAATGCTAGTGTTTGCCCCAAAATCAATTGAATAATGTTGTTTGAATGAATTACATGATCTTGTGTTATTGAGTTAGCTAATGATCCATTGTTATGAGCTTGTTTTAGGCTTGACTCTGATTACATATGTTGAGTAGCTCTCTTAGTGATTTGAGAAGTGAATCAATGTGTGCTTCAACACCTTAGGTGATCTAGATAACTAGTTTAGGAATTTCAAGTGATTGTGTTCTTGATCTAGGTTGGTTTTTAATTGGCCTTTAGTCAACATATTAGTGCCGATTATCTTAAGTGATTTCGATAATTGGGGGTTTTAAGTGATTTCAACCTAGGCATAATCTCAATAACCAATTCGTGCTTAACTCGATCTTAGAATACAATGCTTATGTGAATTCACGAAGTGCTATTTGACTTGAGGTTTAGTAGTGATGATAAACATTTAATAGTTCAACAACTATTGTGATAACAAAATAGGCAAAATGGGGCAAGCCAAGCATAAGGAGGATTAGATAAGTGAGCACTTCTTAGTTAATTTGATTTAAGTCTCAATACTTCGTTACTTGTTTCTTGCTACTAGTTCACTTGTTAAGTTTAAGTTTGTTTAATTGTGCAAGTTTTAGTTGTTGGTTAATTTCAATCAAAACCCCCCAATCAAACAAACCCTAGGACAATTGATAGTTTCAAATATTCGACTTACACCGCTCCCTTGGGACGAACTTGATAAGAATACTTACATTGAAGTGCAATAATAACTGGGTTCTAAGTGCTCGTTAGTTGTGTGTTCTTATTTGTAGTGTTTAAATCATATATAAATTTTGAGGGTAAAAGATGTACGTTGCACAAACACCATCATCACTTTCTTAGCGCCCTTACGAAAGTTACTTTTCGTGTTTTATATATTATTTTTGTTTGGAAAACCGCTTGTGTTTGTGTTGCGATTGAAGGATAGGTACCTTTGGTGTATGAAAACAAGGTCTCACAAGGATCAAGAGTTCACACATCCATTCTCCGATCTAGAAAAACACGTGCACGGGGTTTATAATCGTATAGAAGAAAGGGTATTAAGAAAAAATTTTGAAGCTTTGCCATTTTGTTTAGAAGACATGGATTCTAACGGTCAATTGATTCTCAATGAAGAGGGTAATCCAATCAACCATGGTCCACCGATTAATGATCTGAACGACACACCGATGTGGAACGCTAGATTAGTTGCACCAACAATGATAGCATCGGCTATTACAAAACCACCAATCGAAGCAGAAAATTAGAAGATTGAGGGTTACTTTTTCACGTTGATCAAAGATACATATTTTCAAGGGTTGATAGACGAGAATCCGTTCGAACACATCCAACACTTTAATGATCTTTGTGATATCTACAAATACAAAGATGTCACCAATGACGCTTTTAAGTTAAGGGCATTCCCCTTTACACTTCAAGGAGAAGTGAAAGTTTGGTTAAGGAGCTTACCATCCGATTCCATAAGAACTTTTCAAGATTTAACCAATGAGTTTATCAATCACTTCTTTCCATCGTCAAAAGTAGAACGAATTGGAATGGAGATTAATGGGTTCACCTAACAGGGTGATAAATCTTTGTATGATGCGTGGGTACGATTCAAGAAAATGTTAAGAGGTTGCCCACCGCACGGTTTGACGAAAAAGGAGTACATCAACACATTTTACCGGGGTTGTAATGCTTTGACGAAGCAATATGTTGATTCTTCATCCAGTGGGTTATTTATGTATAAATCACCAAATGCGGCCAAAATCTTATTGGAAGACATCTCGGTTAACACATATGAATAGGCACCTTCACCGCGATAATTGACAAGGAAAAGTGTAGCACAAATCGAAAGTGATAATGGGAAAGTGACGCTTGCAAGTTTGAACAATCAATTTCAAACGTATGGGAAAGAGTTGAAAAAGATTTAACAAACGATAGTCGTAATGCAAGTAGGTTGTCAACGATGCGAGGTTCCACATCTCACAAAGAATTGTGCTCAAATTACTCAATGAAATCATGTTGAACTAGATGACATTCCCATGAATTCGGATGCTCATGTGAACTACGTGAGTAATCAAAACTATCAACGGGGAGGAGCATCGAACCAAAGCTACTACAATCCTAATCAAAAACAAGTGTCATTCAACAATCAAACCAATGCAGCACCCAGATTTACAAACCAAAACCGAAATCAAGGTTACAACAACAACTATCACTAAAATCGAAACAACAACTTTCAATACCAAAACCAACAACCTTGCAACAATCAATCTTATAACAACCAAGCCAATTCGAGTTATCAAAACAACCAAGGTTATAGTCAACCACAAAAAAACCAAGGATACAATCAACAACCTCAACAAAACATTCAACAATCCCAACCTTCAAAAAGTTTAGAAGAAATCATGCAAAACTATATCAAGAAGGTAGAATCAACCGAAGCTTTCCTAATGAAAGAGAACGAGCTCTTGAAGCAACAAATACGAAACCAACAAGCTTCATTTCAAAACCTTGAAAATACCACAAGGAACTTTACCTTCAAATACTCAAGTTAACCCGATCAACAATTACAACAATAGCCAAAAACACAACCAAAATCAATAAAACAACAACACAAGAGTGATTCCTATCGAAGGCACCATTTAAAACCCTAACTACCCAAACCGAAATGAAAATGTCAACGCCATAACCACTCGAACCGGTTTAACCACAAAAGGGATTGAAGATCCCCATCCATAACCCTTTATAACCCATGAACCACTACCAAGTTTTACTGAAGAGGAAACCGGGGTTAGTAAGGAGTAAGGTAGAGAAAAGGTCAACTCAACCGAGGATACGAGTAATGATGAATCGGGTAAGAAAAAGGGTGATGAGTCTTTAAAGGTAATGAGACCGGTGCCATATCCAAAAGCTTTAAAGAAGGACAAGTTGGCGGCTCAATACAAAAAGCTTCAAGAAATGATGAAAAATGTCTCGGTTAACTTGTCGATAACCGATGTGCTCAAAGGAATGCCAAACTACGGTCGGTTCATTAAGGAGCTAATATCTCAAAGGGGTAAATATCATGATGAAACTTCTTTCTTTATTGAAGAGGAATGCAACAAGATTCTTGCATCAAGGCCACAGATTCCTAAGAAGTTAGGAGATCCGGGAAAATTTGTTTTCCCTTGTAAGTTAAGTGAATCGAAAGTGTTCAATCCACTTGCCGATTTGGGTTCAAGCATTAACCTAATTCCCTATTCAATTTAAGAGAGACTCGGTCTTGGACCTCTTAAACCAATACGCATTAGGATAAGATTGGCTAATCATTCATTTGATACCACTATTGGCATCGTCGAGGACATCTTGGTTAGCATTGACACCTTGGTGTTCCCGGTTGATTTTGTTATCATGGAGATGAAGGAGGACCTTCAAGTCCCCCTCATTTTAGGAAGACCATTTTTGGCGACCGCCGACACCATCATCTTAGTGTAATGCAATCAACTCAACATTGGAGTTGGTGAAGAGTGTGTGACCATCAATATCCGGGAAGCTATGAAGCAACTAAGTAACACCGATGATGGGGAGTGCTATGCCTTTGACCTCATTGACCTTTATGTGCATAACGAACTTGAAAAGCTTTTAAAGGTTGATACCACGGGGTTCGGCCAAGCTTGTGATCATGAAATTGTGGATTTAGAGGCCGATTTTAAGATATTGATGAATGTTAATGTTGATGAATTTGAAAGTGAAAATGAGACCATTCGGGAAGAGTCATTTGAGTCTATCCCTCATGAAGATAGATTTCGAATCAAGTCTTCATGGGAGGAGCCTCCTACTCGTGAGCTTAAAGAGCTCCCCGAACATCTTGAATATGCTTATCTTAAGGAAGAAGACCAACTTCCGGTGATTATTTCTTTGAAACTCACCCAACACCAAAAGGCTCGACTTGTCTCACTACTTAAGTCTCACCATAAGGCCATAGCATGGAAGACCACGGACATCCCGGGGATCAATCCATCATATTGCACATACAAAATTCTCATGGAGGAGAACTATAAACCGGTTGTTCAACGACAACGAAGACTTAACCCAAACATGAAGGAGGTTGTCAAAAAGGAAGTGATCAAACTATTGGACGTGAGGCTTATTTATCCGATATCCGAATCACCATGGATGAGTCCCGTCCAAGTGGTGCCTAAAAAGGGTGGAACAACGGTGATTTTAAACGACCAAAATGAACTTGTCCCGACTCAAACCATCACGCGATGGCGCGTATGCATTGACTATAGACGTTTAAATGATGCCACACGAAAAGACCATTTTCCACTCCCTTACATTGATCAAATGATCGAACGTTTGAGCGGTAGAGAGTTTTATTGCTTTCTTGATAGGTTTTTGGAATACTTTCAAATCCCGATAGACCCCGAGGATCAAGAAAAGACGACCTTTACATGCCCCTATGGTACATTTGCATATCGAAGGATGCCTTTTGGGCTATGCAATGCCCCGGGAACATTTCAACAATGCATGCTTGCTATTTTCTCGGATATGGTTGAGGATACTATGGAGGTATTCAAGGATGACTTTTCGGTATTCGAAAATTCATTCAACCATTGTCTTAAAAATCTAGGTAAAATGTTAACTCGTTGTGAAAGTGAAAATTTGGTTCTTAATAGGGAAAAATGCCATTTCATGGTCAACGAAAGGGTAGTTTTGGGACAAAAAATTTCTAAAGCGGGAATCAAGGTAGACAAAGCTAAAATTAGTGTGATAAAAGATTTACCAAAACCATCAGATGTGAAAGAAATCCGAAGTTTTCTTGGGCACGCGGGATTTTATAGACGGTTCATAAAAGATTTTCGAAAATCGCTCGCCCTATGACCAAGTTGTTAGAAAACACCAACCTTTCTTATTTGATGAGGAATGCATCCAAGCTTTTAACTTATTGAAAGAAAAGCTCATTAACCCACCAATTCTTGTTTCTCCCGATTGGGATAAAGACTTTGAATTGATGTGCGATGCTAGCGATTATGCGCTTGGCGCGGTGCTTGGTCAAAGAGTTGACCAACACTTTAGACCAATTTACTATGCAAGTAAGACCTTAACTGGGGCCCAATTGAATTACACCACTACAAAGAAGGAACTTCTTGTGGTAGTATTTTATTTTGATAAGCTTTGATGAAACATGACTAGGAACTTCGAAATCAACAGATTTAACTCACACAATGGCGAAATTAGTGAATCAAACCCTCTAGTGAATATGAAATGCTTTTTGGGATTAATTAAGTCAAACCACAAGAATGGATGTGTGATTAGATTAACACCTAGAGCTATTATTCACCTCTTGAGTGATTTGGGTTGAGAGAGAATCTGACAGGTTACCAGATCTGAGTGATGTGTGTGTAATGAGAGGCTTAACCTAAAATGAAGAACATGAACACTTATATACCCCTTCTATTGAGTCAACCGCATGAGTCAGTCCTCACTCGTATGAGTGGGATGTCTCAGCCGTACGATTGATCACTCACCTCTGTATGTGTAAATAGATTAGGTTTGTGACTCAGCTCAGCATACTCGTGCGTATGAGCTTGTAAGCCGTATGAGTGAGGCTTCACTCGTACGTCTGACTGAGTCTAATGTAGTCAAACTTCCTTATCGCGTTCCTGTAGTACCTGTAACCACACATAAACACAGATAGGATAACAACGAGCGATCATGGTAACCCATAAGCTGAAGTACTAATCACAAACGTAGGATAGATGTCTAGGGACTTGCAAAAAATGCATCAACAAATCCCCTAGGACCTAGAACATCGATTACAATAAAGTAAACGTTTGTGAAATACATAAAAGTCCAAAAGTAACATCAGTTTAACATTAAAACATATCCAGATTCTCTCTCTCGCATAAATACATCATCAAAAACAAAATACAAACTAGCAATACAGTATCAGACAGGATTCAGTTGGCATGAGCTTGGTTTGAGCTTTGAGCATCATTATCTCTGTTGAGGTAGGCATGATAGACATCGATCATACGTTGATATCTCATAGCTTCCTCCTTTCTATCATCTCTCAACGTAATATGATTGCGGTGAAGTGTCTCCACATCAAATCTCGACAAGTTCCTCAGCCACATAGGATCCAAAATCCTCACATTATAAAACTGTATGCTTCCATCATCTTTCTCAATTACAGTCAGAATCACTGCTTCCTCCGACAGTTCATCATAGAACCACCATCTGAAGTTTTTGCAAATGTTCTTGGGTAAGGGCATCAAGGGAGATTGTTTCATGTACTTGGCTGGACGGAACTTAACAGTATGAACATGTCCACCTTTCCAATTTAACTTTGTCGGGTGCATGGAGAACCTGGCGGCTGTTGACTTGAAGATATCTCACTTCCCTGTTTTGTACTCAAATTTGAGTTTTCTTTGAAACAATCTGGAAAGGTCACTATCCTCAGCGTTCAACATCTTCAGCTTTGCAAGTTGCATGATCTCAAAGTAAGGTAGAGTTTTGAAGTGACTCGGTCTTGCCATGTAATAAACTCCTCCTACTCTTTTGATCGCAAAACAATTGATCTCCTTGAAGTAACCCCAGCTCAATATTTTACCCTTGGCATACTTCTTGGTTCTTTTCCCTTTTTCATAGAAACTAACAAACTTTTGCTCGAGTTCTGGTTTATTCATCTAATCAGGGTTAACAACATTCTGTTTCCACCAACTTTGACGAATCTCGTCTTCTTCAACGTTTCTATTCACTTTAACCCTATCACGTTCGAACCACTTCTTAATCTCATTCCATCCATCGGCCTTATCTTGCTCAGCTCGGAGTTTCTTCCTTTTTAGTTCAGTCTCATTTCTTTCTTTCTCAACGAGTAGTTTCTCAAGTCGGATTCTCTTATTCCTTTCCATCAAAACATCAACTTCTTTGATTTGCTCCTTGTATACCTTCCTCGCCTTTTCTAATTCAATCAACTTCTTCGTTTTCACCTCACTACTCAAATTGAAAAAGTCACTTAAAGTATTGAGTGACGGATTCGAGTAGGGCTCGAGCGAAGGTATTACAATCTCAACTTCTTTTTCTTTTTCTTCTTCTTCACTCTCAGATTCTGTCACCAGTTCATCTTCGGATTCAATAATCACATTCTCTTTCACATTACCTTTACCGACAGAATCTTCACTGTTTTCATCCTCGAACAAATTATCAAAATCACTTAAATCGATATTTTGGATTGATTCGGGAGGGACTTCAGCAGCTGGCTCTTCCAGTGGAGCCTTATTTTCAGCTTCAACTGTCTCTGCATCCTCTGTATCATTCTCACTATCGTATGCCAGAGCAGTAAGTTGTTCCATTGGGAAATCACTTGGTGGAACGTCCCCCTTTTCTGCATCATTAAAAATATTTGAATAATTCATATAATATTCAGCAGTAAAGACCTCACCATATTCATTAAAACTTCGAATAGGTATCACTAACGGGTATCCAAAAGAGGGTCCTCCAGTGCCAGTGTCTTCTTCTTCTTTTTCGTCACCACCCAAATTAGAGGAATATTCTTCTCCTACATCCGTTATCAACTTGGTTTTACCAGAAGTGAGTTGTTTAATCTTATCATTCAACTCCTTCAACTTGATCTCATTCAGATTCTTAACTTCCACAATCTCCTTCCTCATCTTCGCAGACTTCCCCTTCTCACGGTTCACATGTCTCCACAACTTTTTATTGTCTTCCACCAACAACTCAATCTTTGCTTCACTAGCCTTCTTCTCTTCAACGGCTTGATTTACAAGATTTGTAATCTTGGTAATCAACGACAAAAGAAGATTTTGTTGTGTCTTGAATTCTGATGGGGTAACTTGAGGTGTTGTAACTGCAGCTTTCGGTGAGGTTATAGCGGCTCTAGCATCCTTTATAAAGTCGGAAGGTTGGCGTTGAGCTTGTTGCTTTGAACCTCCATGTGATGATCTCTGAGATGAGTCATAATGGTGTTTGGTTCTCCTCTCCTTCTTCTTAGGTTGCTCGGAAGTTATCGCTTCTTTTCCTTTCCTCTTCCTTTGAATTAGACTAACATCCTCTTCAGTCGCTTCATCATCATCACCATCATTATCATCATCATTATTTCCTCCTTGTGCTTTACCAGCAGCTTTCTGATTATCATCTTCTCCTTCTTCCTCATCAGTAACTTCATAGTTAGAATCGAAATCATCGTTCCTCCAAGAATTACTAGCTGGACATCTATAATCCTCCTTGATAAGATGGCAAACAAGCTTTCTTTTAAAATCAGGTTTCAAACCCTCGTTTCGTGTTTGCTCCATTCTTTGAAAAGTCACAGCATTCATTGGATGTAGATGAATAATATCATGTTCAAGCTTAGGTAAGTCTGGTGCAGCGTCGTTGATAATCAATTGAAGAAAACGGGCGTAGATAAGATATCTCTGTGTAGAACTGAAGTGATTATCTTTGAAGTAATAGAAAACAAATCCGGAGAAATCATACGGAGCCTTTAGGACGAGTGCAACAAACATACTTTGCACTTTCTCATTCAGCTTATCAAAACCTGCTTTTCGTCCACTTAAGTAGTGCATCAACACGTGAGCAAGATTTCGATACTGTGGAGGCAGAAGTGTCTTCATCAGTTTTGAATTACCAGCAAGGTAACCAGAGTATCCACATCTCATTAAGCATCTGTGGATTCTTTCTCGATTAATTGTCATGTGGGAGAAGTTCTCATCATTAAATACTAGGATCCTCCTAATCACAGTTTTGGAAACAGTAATCTCATGCCCTTGAACATTACTAACCAGCTTAGCTTCATCCTCTGACACATCAAGTATTGCATTTCTCCAGAACTCCCTTTGGTGGCAATAGTAGGTTGTACATGGAGATGAGATAGCAGTATAGATCCTTGATCGCTTTAGAAAATCCACAATCTCTTCAAAGTGGTTTCCTTTCTCAAGAGTAGTGTCGTAGAGAGCGACTTGATTGTTGAGCTCACCCGTTTCTAGGATAATCTCTGGTTGAGCAGGTGGGTTAACGGGATTAACTTGAGGATTATGTGCTTGCTCCCCCTGAGCTTCTTGATTAACAACCGGAACATTAACTTTTTGTTCAGCCATTGGAAATATCTTAACAAACTGAAACATCAACAGAAATATTAGAAATTGTAATCATAAATCATAAATTATCAAAGCATTTGCAACAAAGTGTCATAAACTTGTTAAACAAGACAAACCGTGTGAGTGGTACTATCACACGTGCGGCTGAAAGGTCAGTCATGCGAGTAACATTGTCACTTGTGTCACTGTTGACATGTTTGAGCAATAACGTGGTTTCATACAAGGTACACGATTGAGGCAACATGGATAAGCGAGTGAGTCAACCGTGTGGTGACTAGTCCGGTTAAGCATACGTATCAGCTCAGTCAAACGAGTGAGCATCCAAATAAACACAAGTAGAGTCAACCGAGTGGGTTCAGATGTTCACACGGTTAAGCCTTAACCGTGTACTGAATCGTGCGAGTCATGTCCCACGCGTGCGAGTGAGGGTCACTCGTGCATGTCTGATGAAACCAATATTAAATGTTATTTTTAAATCAACGGGATTACATGTTTGTGTGTTTTAGGGACCGATTTACATCACGATAGTAAGCTTAGGTACCGTTTAACAAAAACAACATCAAACAGCAACTAAAACACAATGCAATTACTCAAAATTCGATTTATAACCCACTAGGGTTTCGACACATTCAAACAATGAATTAACCAACGAAACATCAATGAAATTGTACCTAGTTAGTGGCGCTGAGATCGGCTAAAGACGCTTAACCAAACCTACAGTGGAAAACTTGATTGGTGAAGATCGAATTTTGAGAGATAAAATGATGTGGGTGTGCAAGTGTGAGCGACTGTGCTCAGCACACATATTTATACTCTCGTGCTCAACCGTACGGGTGAGCACACGATTCACCTTCTAACTGCACGCCTCACAGTCACTCGTGCGTGTGACCCAGAAGTCTTTGGACAAGTCTATAACAGGGTCATCCGTACGGTTAACCTCAATCGCGTGATAACTCGTATGGTTCACACTTCAAACGTGCGAGTGAGCCACTTAGGCAAATTCAAATTTTCACAAACTTAGGATTTCGACTCTTTTGTCAATCTTAGATCTGACTAGCACCTTCAATTTGAGTCATAAATCACTAATCCATCAAGAAATGAACATTAACACTTAGGTAGTCCAAACATCTTAACCAAAACGAGGTTAGTACTCTAAACATTTTGTTTCACATGAGTAAGTCCTATAGTGTAATGTCATCTTAAGGTCACTAACACCTTAAATCATTAAACTCCTTCAAACAATCACAACCTCTAAGAAACACTTCTATCTTATGGATTTGATGGCTAAATATATCTTGATCTCAACAAGGTTCTTTCAGATGTCATTGTGCATTCAGAGGATAATCAGAAAACAAAGGAGAGCTAAAATCTTTATGAATTTTCTGAGATGTAATGTCATGCAACTAATAATATGCAAATGAAAGACATTCTATCATGAAATGCAATAACATGCAAACCAAAATCTTTTTGTTATTTTACAGTTTTCAATGCTAACTATTTAACAGACATATAAGCAAAAACATTCAAATCCACATTCTTTTTGTGAGCAAGATGATTTAACAATTTAAAAATGGATCAGAACTGGCATATTGAATCAACTTCTGTTGTTCATTCCTAATTATCTAGCCTATGTCTATTATCATGCAATTACTGATATCAATCATCATTAAACACGAACATATTTATTCCAGACACTTCGACAATCATGTTGGCATTAATTATTTGAACATTAAAGAGCAGTGATTTTTGAGATCACGCTAAGTTCATTAATCCTTGATTCTTTCATCACTTATGATTGTGCGTTTTTATTAGGTTGTCAATTCATTACACGTAACTTTCCGTTATCTCTATCCATGTACTTCATTCAAATTGAACAGGATGGTTCTCACGACATTTTGAATAACCCTGTCAGCCTGTGACTTCTACCAATGTGTTGACAATCTTCAATCTAGTTAGTCGGCAGATCTTAGAATATATTGGATTATCCGAATAGGCGCATTATTTACCGCAAGGATTAGTCTATAGTTAAAGCAGATTTGCCTAATGATCAGTCGTCACACAAAATAAATCTCAAGGCCCTTAACTTCTTTATGTTCAAGTTGTCATGGAAAACGGAATTGAAAGATAAACTTTCATATATATGTATTTAGTGTAGTGACCCGAACTTTTCCATGTTTATATATATTAAATGAAATTGATTTTTACATGATTAAGTGTTTCCAACATGTTAATCAATCAAACTTGTTAAGACTTGATTAATTGAAATAGGTTTCATATAGACAATTGACCACCCAAGTTGACCGGTGATTCACGAACGTTAAAACTTGTAAAAACTATAGGATGACATATATATGGATATATATATAGTTAACATAATATATGATAAGTAAACATATCATTAAGTATATTAACAATGAACTACATATGTAAAAACAAGACTACTAACTTAAGGATTTCGAAACGAGACATATATGTAACGATTATCGTTGTAACGACATTTAATGTATATATATCATATTAAGATATATTAATACATCATGATATCTTGATAATGTAATAATTTAACATCTCATTAGATATAATAAACAATGGGTTAACAACATTTAACAAGATCGTTAACTTAAAGGTTTCAAAACAACACATACATGTAACGACTAACGATGACTCAACGACTCAGTTAAAATGTATATACATGTAGTGTTTTAATATGTATTCATACACTTTTGAAAGACTTCAAGACACTTATCAAAGTACTTCTACTTAACAAAAATGCTTACAATTACATCCTCATTCATTTTCATCAACAATTCTACTCGTATGCACCCGTATTCGTACTCGTACAATACCTAACTTCTAAATGTATTTACTATTGGTATATACAATCCAATGATCAGCTCTTAGCAGCCCATGTGAGTCACCTAACCATGTGAGAACCATCATTTAAAATTTAGCATGAAATATCTCACAAAATTACAAACTAATAGAGCCTATATGGAGACTACAAGTTCACGTGAATGAGGAGTACCATAAACACATTCACTTTGCAATTTTATTGAATCAAACTACTCTCTCTCAAGTGTTCTTCCATTTTTATAAGTGTTCTTCATCATCCTCATCAAAATCTAGCTCAATCTAGTTCACAAATCCATACATAAACTAAGTTATAAAACAACTACTCAAGAACACACCAACAACACTTCTAAGTTTGCTAGCTTACTTCCAATCTTGCAAATCCACATTGAATGATCATCCAACCTCAAGAAATATTTCTTATTTACAGTAAGATATCTTTCTAATACAAAGTAATACTCATATTCAAACTTTGATTCAATTTCTAAAACTTTAACAATCTTATTTCGAGTGGAAATCTTACTTGAACTTGTTTTCGTGTCATGATTCTACTTCAAGAACTTTCAAGCCATCCAAGGATACTTTGGAGCTAGATCTATTTTTCTCATTTCCAGTAGGTTTATCCACAAAACTTGAGGTAGTAATGATGTTCATAACATCATTCGATTCATATATATAAAGCTACCTTGTTCGAAGGTTTAAACTTGTAATCACTAGAACATAGTTTAGTTAATTTCCAAACTTGTGCGCAAAAAAATGTTAATCCTTCTAAATTGACTTTTAAAATCAACTAAACACATGTTCTATATCTATATGATATGCTAACTTAATGATTTAAAACCTAAAAACACAAAAAAACACCGTAAAACCGGATATACGCCGTCGTAGTAACACCGCGGGCTGTTTTGGGTTAGTTAATTAAAAACTATGATAAACTTTGATTTAAAAGTTGTTCTTCTGGGAAAAATAATTTTTCTTATGAACATGAAACTATATCCAAAAATCATGGTTAAACTCAAAGTGGAAGTATGTTTTCCAAAATGGTCATCTAGACGTCGTTCTTTCGACTGAAATGACTACCTTTAAACCTGTATTTCATTCTATAAACTTATAATTTTTCTGTTTAGATTCATAAACTTAAGTTCAATATGAAACTATAGCAACTTGAATCACGCAAAACGGATTTAAAACGAAGAAGTTATGGGTAAAACAAGATTGGATAATTTTGCTTGTTGTAGCTACGTGAAAATTGGTAACAAATCTATATTAATCATATCCTAGCTAACTCATATTGTATTATACATGTATTCTAATATATTATGTAATCTTGGGATACCATAGACACGAATACAATGTTTTGACATATCATATCGACCCATCTATATATATATATATATATATATATATATATATATATATATATATATATTGGAACAACCATAGACACTCTATATGCAGTAATGTTGGAGTTAGCTATACATGGTTGAGGTTGATTCCAAAATATTATATATACTTTGAGTTGTGATCTAGCCTGAGGCTTGTATACACGAGGTCGTGGATTGATTCGAGATAATATACATCAATTTATTTCTATACATCTAACTGTGGACAACTAGTTGTAGGTTACTAACGAGTACAGCTGACTTAATAAAATTAAAACATTAAAACGTAATAAAAATGTTGTAAATATATTTTGAACATACTTTGATATATATGTACATATTTGTTATAGGTTCGTGAATCGACCAGTGGCCAAGTCTTACTTCCCGACGAAGTAAAAATCTGTGAAAGTGAGTTATAGTCGCACTTTTAAAATCTAATATTTTTGGGATGAGAATACATGAAATTTTATAAATGTTTTATGAAATAGACACAAGTAAATGAAACTACAGTATATGGGTGAATGATCGAAGCCGAATATGCCCCTTTTTAGCTTGGTAGCCTAAGAATTTGGGAACAGACCCCCAAATTGACATCCTAAAGATAGATCTATCGGGCCCAACAAGCCCCATTCTGGAATTTGAAATGCTTTACTACTTCGAAATTATCATGTCCGATGGGTGTCCCGGAATAATGGGGATATTATATATCCATCTTGTTAATGTCGGTTACCAAGTGTTCACCATATGAATGATTTTTATCTCTATGTATGGGATGTATATTGAAATATGAAATCTTGTGGTCTATTATTACTATTTGATAAATATATAGGTTAAACCTATAACTCACCAACATTTTTGTTGACGTTTAAAGCGTGTTTATTCTCAGGTGATTATTAAGAGCTTCCGATGTTGCATCCTAAAATATGGATAAGATTTGGTGTCAGCATGTTTGTATAAAATTGTTTAAAACTGCATTCGAGATTTACTTTGTTGTAACATATTAATATTGTAAACCAATATGTATTGGTAGTGTATAAGTGTGATATTTTTAGATTATCATTTCCGGATAATCTAGGTGGAGTCCTTTTAACCTTGTCGATAAATTAAAGTTTATGGTTTGTTTAAAACACGAATGCAGTCTTTGAAAAACGTCTCATATAGAGGTCAAAACCTCGCAACGAAATCAATTAATATGAAACGTTTATAATCAATATGAACGGGACATTTCAGTTGGTATCCGAGCATTGGTCTTAGAGAACCTAAAATTTTCATTAGTGTGTCTTATCGAGTTTGTTAGGATACATTAGTGAGTCTGGACTTCGACCGTGTTTTCTTTAAAAACGATTGCTTAACACTTTTGTTGGAAACTAAATATTATTAACATGTAAATATTATGTGATATATTAACCTCTTAATGTGTTTGATATTATTTGATAGATGTCTACCACTAGTACAAATTCCATCGACTCACCTAATAATAATGAAGAATCGAATATATTTTGGGAAGATTCACAAAATCCCGAAGAAGAACCGGAAGAGGAGGAACCGGAAGAGGAGGAACCGGAAGAAGAGGAACCGGAAGAGGAGGAACCGGAAGAGGAAGAACCAGAAGAAGAAGAGGTTCCGGAGGAGGAAATATTGATACCTACAGTAAATCGATTAAATAAAAGAAAATCCTCAATCAACGGACCAAAGTTAAAAATGGTCAATGGTGTTTCCGCCAAGGAAGCAAAATATTGGGAAGATTACCAATTTTCCGATGAATCGGATCCCGATGAGGATTCCGATGATATTATAGAAATTACCTCGACCCAATTTAATAAAGCAAAAGAAAATAATAAGGGAAAAGGTATAAAAATAGAGAAACCTGATTCCAACCCCGATGAATTTTATATGTATCGGCAATGTCCGTATTTCCTAAATTGTAACAATAACCCGGGAACCTCTAAACCACCAGGTTTTTCTAAACCATTGTGGAAAACGACGGCTCGTATTAGATGAACACCATATATCCCTAGAAAATTAGGAAAATGAACCAAGTCTGAAGAAGAAGAAACCAGTGATTCAGATTAGAGGATTGTAATCATGTTGTGTATTATATGTATTGTAGTGTGCTTGTACTTTTATGTTTTATGTAAAAATTGCTTGTATTGTTTGTTAATTATCTTTTACTAATCTAATCCTTGTCTATTTTACAGTATAAAAACAAAATGGACGTTAAGGGTAGACAACCAAATATTTTAGAAGACCTACCAGAGGATATGATTGAGGAAATCTTGTCTAGAGTCGGTCAGAATTCATCAGCACATTTAGTTATGGCAAAATTAACTTGTCAAACATTTGAAAGACTTTCCAGAAATGCCTTAGTTTATAAAAGGCTTTCCTTTGAAAGATGGGGTATATCACATTGGGGAGACTTTAAGTTACGCCAAGTTTTCTTTAAGGCATTTAGTGCGGGAAACCCAGATGCAATTTTACGCTACGGGTTACGAACCTATTTTGACTCAACATATCCCAACATAGGACTTCATTCTTCAGAAAGAGCTTCTTACATGCAACATAAGGAAGCATGTTATACTTACGGGTTAATAATGTTCGCTTCTCATCAAATTGAGAAAAAGAACATTGGGTTGCAACTTTTAAATAAAACATTCCCATAAGTGACGGACTCAGTAGTTGGGGTAAGAAACAAGGTTTTTAGATTACTACGAGGCTGTTGGACATTACGAAACCCTCGTCCTTTTGACAACATTACAACATGTTGCCTAGCCAATGGTCATAACGGTTACTTTCCACAAGACCAAGGATGGGAAGTCGTCTTAGTAAAAGCAGAATGCATGACTTGTTTCTAAACTTATGAATTACGTGTCTTTATTTCTTTTGCTGAACAACTTGCGTATTAACTAGAATTGCCTTTATAGCTGCTGAGTAGCAAAGTTATTATGTGTTATATTTCATCCTATATGTATAATAGTGGTATTGTAAGTTTGTAATTTTGTATAAAATTTGAACGCGAAATTTTATTATAATCAGTTTTTTCATATAGAATTGTAGTAGTTGATTTGTATATTAGCTACTAAGTATGAACTTAATGGGTAGGTACTACCCGAATTAAAACTATAAGACGCAAATATGAAGAAAAAGCTTTTATAAATGAGTTCATACTATGCTACGAAATACTATTGACTACTCTTAAAATTCTATATGATTAACTTAAATTCTTTTGGGCTATTTTTGAAGGAAATGGCACCCGCAACTCGTCAGAATTTGAACATGAGTGAGGAAGACTTCTGTGTTTTCCTTGTAGCAAACATAGCCGTAGTACAGGCTGCGATGCAAAATAATAATAACTCTGGATCTAGCAGTGGAACTAATTTCACAAGAAATCGTGTAGGATGCTCCTACAAAGAATTCACTGCCTGCAAACCTTTGGAATTTGATAGAACCGAAGGACCAATTGGATTGAAACTGAAATGTCCCGTTCTTATTGATTAAAAATGTTCCATATTAATTGATTTCGTTGCGAGGTTTTGACTTCTATATGAGACGTTTTTCAAAGACTGCATTCATTTTTAAACAAACCATAACCTTTATTTCATCAATAAAGGTTTAAAAAGCTTTACGTAGATTATCAAATAATGATAATCTAAAATATCCTGTTTACACATGACCATTACATAATGGTTTACAATACAAATATGTTACAACAAAATAAGTTTCTTGAATGCAGTTTTTACACAATATCATACAAGCATGGACTCCAAATCTTGTCCTTATTTAAGTATGCGACAGCGGAAGCTCTTAATAATCACCTGAGAATAAACATGCTTAAAACGTCAACAAAAATGTTGGTGAGTTATAGGTTTAACCTATATATATCAAATCGTAACAATAGACCACAAGATTTCATATTTCAATACACATCCCATACATAGAGATAAAAATAATTCATATGGTGAACACCTGGTAACCGACAATAACAAGATGCATATATAAGAATATCCCCATCATTCCGGGACACCCTTCGGATATGATATAAATTTCGAAGTACTAAAGCATCCGGTACTTTGGATGGGGTTTGTTAGGCCCAATAGATCTATCTTTAGGATTCGCGTCAATTAGGGTGTCTGTTCCCTAATTCTTAGATTACCAGACTTAATAAAAAAGGGCATATTCGATTTCGATAATTCAACCATAGAATGTAGTTTCACGTACTTGTGTCTATTTTGTAAATCATTTATAAAACCTGCATGTATTCTCATCCCAAAAATATTAGATTTTAAAAGTGGGACTATAACTCACTTTCACAGATTTTTACTTCGTCGGGAAGTAAGACTTGGCCACTGGTTGATTCACGAACCTATAACAATATATACATATATATCAAAGTATGTTCAAAATATATTTACAACACTTTTAATATATTTTGATGTTTTAAGTTTATTAAGTCAGCTGTCCTCGTTAGTAACCTACAACTAGTTGTCCACAGTTAGATGTACAGAAATAAATCGATAAATATTATCTTGAATCAATCCACGACCCAGTGTATACGTATCTCAGTATTGATCACAACTCAAACTATATATATTTTGGAATCAACCTCAACCCTGTATAGCTAACTCCAACATTCACATATAGAGTGTCTATGGTTGTTCCGAAATATATATAGATGTGTCGACATGATAGGTCGAAACATTGTATACGTGTCTATGGTATCTCAAGATTACATAATATATAATACAAGTTGATTAAGTTATGGTTGGAATAGATTTGTTACCAATTTTCACGTAGCTAAAATGAGAAAAATTATCCAATCTTGTTTTACCCATAACTTCTTCATTTTAAATCCGTTTTGAGTGAATCAAATTGCTATGGTTTCATATTGAACTCTATTTTATGAATCTAAACAAAAAAATTATAGGTTTATAGTCGGAAAAATAAGTTACAATTCGTTTTTGTAAAGGTAGTCATTTCAGTCGAAAGAACGACGTCTAGATGACCATTTTAGAAAACATACTTCCACTTTGAGTTTAACCATAATTTTTGGATATAGTTTCATGTTCATAATAAAAATCATTTTCTCAGAATAACAACTTTTAAATCAAAGTTTATCATAGTTTTTAATTAACTAACCCAAAACAGCCCGCGGTGTTACTACGACGGCGTAAATCCGGTTTTACGGTGTTTTTCGTGTTTCCAGGTTTTAAATCATTAAGTTAGCATATCATATAGATATAGAACATGTGTTTAGTTGATTTTAAAAGTCAAGTTAGAAGGATTAACTTTTGTTTGCGAACAAGTTTAGAATTAACTAAACTATGTTCTAGTGATTACAAGTTTAAACCTTCGAATAAGATAGCTTTATATGTATGAATCGAATGATGTTATGAACATCATTACTACCTTAAGTTCCTTGGATGAACCTACTGGAAAAGAGAAAAATGGATCTAGCTTCAATGGATCCTTGGATGGCTCAAAGTTCTTGAAGCAAAATCATGACACGAAAACAAGTTCAAGTAAGATCATCACTTGAAATAAGATTGTTATAGTTATAGAAATTGAACCAAAGTTTGAATATGATTATTACCTTGTATTAGAATGATAACGTACTGTAAGAAACAAAGATTTCTTGAGGTTGGATGATCACCTTACAAGATTGGAAGTGAGCTAGCAAACTTGAAAGTATTCTTGATTTTATGAAACTAGAACTTTTGGAATTTATGAAGAACACTTAGAACTTGAAGATAGAACTTGAGAGAGTTCAATTAGATGAAGAAAATTGAAGAATGAAAGTGTTTGTAGGTGTTTTTGGTCGTTGGTGTATGGATTAGATATAAAGGATATGTAATTTTGTTTTCATGTAAATAAGTCATGAATGATTACTCATATTTTTGTAATCTTATGAGATATTTCATGCTAGTTGCCAAATGATGGTTCCCACATGTGTTAGGTGACTCACATGGGCTGCTAAGAGCTGATCATTGGAGTGTATATACCAATAGTACATACATCTAAAAGCTGTGTATTGTACGAGTACGAATACGGGTGCATACGAGTAGAATTGTTGATGAAACTGAACGAGAATGTAATTGTAAGCATTTTTGTTAAGTAGAAGTATTTTGATAAGTGTATTGAAGTCTTTCAAAAGTGTATAAATACATATTAAAACACTACATGTATATACATTTTAACTGAGTCGTTAAGTCATCGTTAGTCGTTACATGTAAGTGTTGTTTTGAAACCTTTAGGTTAACGATCTTGTTAAATGTTGTTAACCCAATGTTTATAATATCAAAAGAGATTTTAAATTATTATATTATCATGATATTATGATGTACGAATATCTCTTAATATGATATATATACATTAAATGTCGTTACAACGATAAACGTTACATATATGTCTCGTTTCAAAATCATTAAGTTAGTAGTCTTGTTTTTACATATGTAGTTCATTGTTAATATAATTAATGATATGTTTACTTATCATAATATCATGTTAACTATATATATAACCATATATATGTCATCATATAGTTTTTTTACAAGTTTTAACGTTCGTGAATCACCGGTCAACTTGGGTGGTCAATTGTCTATATGAAACCTATTTCAATTAATCAAGTCTTAACAAGTTTGATTGCTTAACATGTTGGAAACATTTAATCATGTAGACATCAATCTCAATTAATATATATAAACATGGAAAAGTTCGGGTCACTACAGTACCTACCCGTTAAATAAATTTCGTCCCGAAATTTTAAGCTGTTGAAGGTGTTGACGAATCTTCTGGAAATAGATGCGGGTATTTCTTCTTCATCTGATCTTCACGCTCCCAGGTGAACTCGGGTCCTCTACGAGCATTCCATCGAACCTTAACAATTGGTATCTTGTTTTGCTTAAGTCTTTTAACCTCACGATCCATTATTTCGACGGGTTCTTCGATGAATTGGAGTTTTTCGTTGATTTGGATTTCATCTAACGGAATAGTGAGATCTTCTTTAGCAAAACATTTCTTCAAATTCGAGACGTGGAAAGTGTTATGTACAGCCGCGAGTTGTTGAGGTAACTCAAGTCGGTAAGCTACTGGTCCGACACGATCAATAATCTTGAATGGTCCAATATACCTTGGATTTAATTTCCCTCGTTTACCAAATCGAACAACGCCTTTCCAAGGTGAAACTTTAAGCATGACCATCTCTCCAATTTCAAATTCTATATCTTTTCTTTTAATGTCAGCGTAGCTCTTTTGTCGACTTTGGGCGGTTTTCAACCGTTGTTGAATTTGGATGATCTTCTCGGTAGTTTCTTGTATAATCTCTGGACCCGTAATCTGTCTATCCCCCACCTCACTCCAACAAATCGGAGACCTGCACTTTCTACCATAAAGTGCTTCAAACGGCGCCATCTCAATGCTTGAATGGTAGCTGTTGTTGTAGGAAAATTCTGCTAACGGTAGATGTCGATCCCAACTGTTTCCGAAATCAATAACACATGCTCGTAGCATGTCTTCAAGCGTTTGTATCGTCCTTTCGCTCTGCCCATCAGTTTGTGGATGATAGGCAGTACTCATGTCTAGACGAGTTCCTAATGCTTGCTGTAATGTCTGCCAGAATCTTGAAATAAATCTGCCATCCCTATCAGAGATAATAGAGATTGGTATTCCATGTCTGGAGACGACTTCCTTCAAATACAGTCGTGCTAACTTCTCCATCTTGTCATCTTCTCTTATTGGTAGGAAGTGTGCTGATTTGGTGAGACGATCAACTATTACCCAAATAGTATCAAAACCACTTGCAGTCCTTGGCAATTTAGTGATGAAATCCATGGTAATGTTTTCCCATTTCCATTCCGGGATTTCGGGTTGTTGAAGTAGACCTGATGGTTTCTGATGCTCAGCTTTGACCTTAGAACACGTCAAACATTCTCCTACGTATTTAGTAACATCGGCTTTCATACCCGGCCACCAAAAATGTTTCTTGAGATCCTTGTACATCTTCCCCGTTCCAGGATGTATTGAGTATCTGGTTTTATGAGCTTCTCTAAGTACCATTTCTCTCATATCTCCAAATTTTGGTACCCAAATCCTTTCAGCCCTATACCGGGTTCCGTCTTCCCGAATATTAAGATGCTTCTCCGATCCTTTGGGTATTTCATCCTTTAAATTTCCCTCTTTTAAAACTCCTTGTTGCGCCTCCTTTATTTGAGTAGTAATGTTATTATGAATCATTATATTCATAGATTTTACTCGAATGGGTTCTCTATCCTTCCTGCTCAAGGCATCGGCTACCACATTTGCCTTCCCCGGGTGGTAACGAATCTCAAAATCGTAATCATTCAATAATTCAATCCACCTACGCTGCCTCATATTCAGTTGTTTCTGATTAAATATGTGTTGAAGACTTTTGTGGTCGGTATATATAATACTTTTGACCCCATATAAGTAGTGCCTCCAAGTCTTTAATGCAAAAACAACCGCGCCTAATTCCAAATCATGCGTCGTATAATTTTGTTCGTGAATCTTCAATTGTCTAGACGCATAAGCAATCACCTTCGTTCGTTGCATTAATACACAACCGAGACCTTGCTTTGATGCGTCACAATAAATCACAAAATCATCATTCCCTTCAGGCAATGACAATATAGGTGTCGTAGTTAGCTTTTTCTTCAATAACTGAAACGCTTTCTCTTGTTCATCATTCCATTCAAATTTCTTCCCTTTATGCGTTAATGCAGTCAAGGGTTTTGCTATTCTGGAAAAGTCTTGGATGAACCTTCTGTAGTAACCAGCTAGTCCTAAAAACTGGCGTATGTGTTTCGGAGTTTTCGGGGTTTCCCACTTTTCAACAGTTTCTATCTTTGCCGGATCCACCTTAATACCTTCTTTGTTCACTATGTGACCGAGGAATTGAACTTCTTCCAACCAAAATGCACACTTTGAAAACTTAGCGTACAATTCTTCCTTCCTCAATACTTCTAACACCTTTCTCAAATGTTCACCGTGTTCTTGGTCATTCTTTGAGTAAATAAGTATGTCATCAATGAAAACAATGACAAACTTGTCAAGGTATGGTCCACACACTCGGTTCATAAGGTCCATGAACACAGCTGGTGCATTAGTTAAACCAAACGGCATGACCATAAACTCGTAATGACCGTAACGTGTTCTGAAAGCAGTCTTTGGAATATCATCTTCTTTCACCCGCATTTGATGATACCCGAAACGTAAGTCAATCTTTGAATAAACAGACGAGCCTTGTAGTTGATCAAATAAGTCGTCGATTCTCGGTAGTGGGTAGCGGTTCTTGATGGTAAGTTTGTTCAACTCTCGGTAGTCGATACACAACCTGAATGTACCATCTTTCTTTTTGACAAACAAAACAGGAGCTCCCCACGGTGATGTGCTTGGTCGAATGAAACCACGCTCTAAAAGTTCTTGTAATTGGCTTTGCAGTTCTTTCATCTCGCTGGGTGCGAGTCTGTAAGGAGCACGAGCTATTGGTGCAGCTCCTGGTACAAGATCTATTTGAAATTCAACGGATCGATGTGGGGGTAATCCCGGTAATTCTTTCGGAAATACATCGGGAAATTCTTTTGCAATGGGAACATCATTGATGCTCTTTTCTTCAGTTTGTACTTTCTCGACGTGTGCTAGAACAGCATAGCAACCTTTTCTTATTAGTTTTTGTGCCTTCAAATTACTAATAAGATGTAGCTTCGTGTTGCCCTTTTCTCCGTACACCATTAAGGGTTTTCCTTTTTCTCGTATAATGCGAATTGCATTTTTGTAACAAACGATCTCCGCTTTCACTTCTTTCAACCAGTCCATACCGATTATCACATCAAAACTCCCTAACTCTACTGGTATCAAATCAATCTTAAATGTTTCGCTAACCAGTTTAATTTCTCGATTTCGACATATATTATCTGCTGAAATTAATTTACCATTTGCTAATTCGAGTAAAAATTTACTATCCAAAGGCGTCAATGGACAACTTAATTTAGCACAAAAATCTCTACTCATATAGCTTCTATCCGCACCCGAATCAAATAAAACGTAAGCAGATTTATTGTCAATAAGAAACGTACCCGTAACAAGCTCCGGGTCTTCCTGTGCCTCTACCGCATTAATATTGAAAACTCTTCCACGACCTTGTCCATTCGTGTTCTCCTGGTTCGGGCAATTTCTAATAATGTGGCCTGGTTTTCCACATTTATAACAAACTACATTGGCATAACTTGCTCCGACACTACTTGCTCCGCCATTACTCATTCCGACCCCATTTGTTCCTTTCGTTCTATTAACCCCTGGTCCGTAGACCTCACACTTCGCCGCGCTATGACCATTTCTTTTACACTTGTTGCAAAATTTGGTGCAGAACCCCGAGTGATTCTTTTCACACCTTTGGCATAGTTGCTTCTGATTGTTGTTGTTGTTGCGGTTATTATTGTTGTTGGGATGATTGTTGTAGTTGTTGTTGTTGTTGTTGTTGTTGTTGTTGTTGTTGTTGTTGGGCCGTTTGTTGTAGTTGCGATTGACGTTGCGATTGTTGGGATAATTGTTGCGATTATTGTTGTAATTGCTGTTGTTGTTGTATTGGTGATTCTTATCACCGTTTTCCTCCCACTTTCTTTTGACTTGCTTCACATTGGCCTCTTCAGCAGTCTGTTCTTTAATTCTTTCTTCAATCTGGTTCACTAGTTTGTGAGCCATTCTACAAGCCTGTTGTATGGAGGCGGGCTCGTGTGAACTTATATCTTCTTGGATTCTTTCCGGTAATCCTTTCACAAACGCGTCGATCTTCTCTTCCTCATCTTCGAATGCTCCCGGACACAATAGGCACAATTCTGTGAATCGTCTTTCGTACGTGGTAATATCAAATCCTTGGGTTCGTAACCCTCTAAGTTCTGTCTTGAGCTTATTGACCTCGGTTCTGGGACGGTACTTCTCGTTCATCAAGTGCTTGAATGCTGACCACGGTAGTGCGTACGCATCATCTTGTCCCACTTGCTCTAGATAGGTATTCCACCATGTTAACGCAGAACCTGTGAAGGTATGCGTAGCGTACTTCACTTTGTCCTCTTCAGTACACTTACTTATGGCAAACACCGATTCAACCTTCTCGGTCCACCGTTTCAATCCGATCGGTCCTTCGGTTCCATCAAATTCCAAAGGTTTGCAGGCAGTGAATTCTTTGTAGGTGCATCCTACACGATTTCCTGTACTGCTAGATCCAAGGTTATTGTTGGTATGTAGCGCAGCCTGTACTGCGGCTATGTTTGAAGCTAGAAAAGTACGGAATTCCTCTTCATTCATATTCACGGTGTGTCGAGTAGTCGGTGCCATTTCCTTCAAAATAGTTAAATGGAACAAGTTAATCATACAGAATATTAAGAGTAGTTAATAGTATTTCGTAGCATAATATGAACTCATTTATAAAAGCTTTTTCTTCATATTAGCGTTTTATAAGTTTAAATTCGGGTAGTACCTACCCGTTAAGTTCATACTTAGTAGCTAATATACAATTCAACTACTACAATTCTATATGAAAAACTGATTGTAATAATATTTCGCGTTCAAACTTTTATACAATATTTTACAAACTTACAATACCGCTTATTTTACATAAAGCATGAAATATAGCACACAATAACTTTGATACAAGATAGTTGTGAAGACAATTCTAGCTAGTACACAAGTTGTTCGGCAAAGGCAATAAAGACACGTAATTCATACGTCCAGAAACAAGTCATGCATTCTGGTTTTACTAGGACTACTTCCCATCCTTGGTCTTGTGCAACATAACCGTTATGGCCGTTGATAAGACAGCGTGTTGTAACGTCATCAAAGGGACGAGGGTTACGTAATGTCCAACAGTCCCGTAATAATCTAAAAACCTCATTTCTTACCCCAATTACCGACTCCGTCACTTGTGGAAACGTTTTGTTTAATAGTTGTAGCCCGATGTTCTTGTTCTCACTTTGGTGAGAAGCGAACATTACTAATCCGTAAGCATAACATGCTTCTTTATGTTGCATGTTAGCCGCTTTTTCTAAATCACGAAGTCCAATATTCGGATATATTGAGTCAAAATAATTTCTTAACCCGTTGCGTAAAATAGCATTTGGGTTCCCCGCAATATATGCGTCAAAGTAAACACATCGTAACTTATGGGTTTCCCAATGTGATATCCCCCATCTTTCAAACGAAAGTCTCTTATAAACCAAGACATTCTTGGAACGTTCTTCGAATGTCTTACAAACTGATCTCGCCTTAAATAGTTGTGCCGAAGAATTCTGGCCGACTCTAGACAAGATTTCATCAATCATGTCTCCGGGTAGGTCTCTTAAAATATTGGGTTGTCTATCCATTTTGTGTTTTTAAACTGTAAAATAGACAAGAGTTAGATTCATAAAAAAAATACTTATTAATACAAGCAATTTTTACATATATCATGAAGCATAAGAACACTATATTCCATATATTACACCACACGAATACAACTATCTTATTCCGACTCGCTCGTTTCTTCTTCTTCGGTTTTGGTTCGTTTTGCCAAGTTTCTAGGGATATATGATGTTCCCCTAATACGAGCCGTCGTTGTCCACATTGGTTTAGAAAAACCTGGTGGTTTAGAGGTTCCCGGGTCATTGTTACAACTTAAGGACTTCGGGGGTTGACGATACATATAAAGTTCATCGGGGTTGGAATTAGATTTCTCTATTTTTATGCCCTTTCCCTTATTATTTTCTTTTGCCTTTTTAAATTCAGTTGGGGTAATTTCTATAACATCATCGGAATTCTCGTCGAAATCCGATTCATCAGAGAATTGGTAATCCTCCCAATATTTTGCTTCCTTGGCGGAAACACCATTGACCATAATTAACTTTGGTCGGTTGGTTGAGGATTTTCTTTTACTTAACCATTTTATTATTTCCCCCACCGGTTCTATTTCTTCATCCGGTTCCGATTCTTCTTCCGGTTCCGATTCTTCTTCCGGTTCCGACTCTTCTTCCGGTTCCTCTTCGGGAACTTGTGAATCAGTCCACAAATCATTCCAATTTACATTTGACTCTTCATTATTATTAGGTGAGTCAATGGGACTTGTTCTAGAGGTAGACATCTATCACATAATATCAAACACGTTAAGAGATTAATATATCACATAATATTCATATGTTAAAAATATATAGTTTCCAACAAAAATGTTAAGCAATCATTTTTAAAGAAAACACGGTCGAAGTCCAGACTCACTAATGCATCCTAACAAACTCGATAAGACACACTAATGCAAATTTTCTGGTTCTCTAAGACCAACGCTCGGATACCAACTGAAATGTCCCGTTCTTATTGATTAAAAACGTTCCATATTAATTGATTTCGTTGCGAGGTTTTGACTTCTATATGAGACGTTTTTCAAAGACTGCATTCATTTTTAAACAAACCATAACCTTTATTTCCTCAATAAAGGTTTAAAAAGCTTTACGTAGATTATCAAATAATGATAATCTAAAATATCCTGTTTACACATGACCATTACATAATGGTTTACAATACAAATATGTTACAACAAAATAAGTTTCTTGAATGCAGTTTTTACACAATATCATACAAGCATGGACTCCAAATCTTGTCCTTATTTAAGTATGCGACAGCGGAAGCTCTTAATAATCACCTGAGAATAAACATGCTTAAAACGTCAACAAAAATGTTGGTGAGTTATAGGTTTAACCTATATATATCAAATCGTAACAATAGACCACAAGATTTCATATTTCAATACACATCCCATACATAGAGATAAAAATAATTCATATGGTGAACACCTGGTAACCGACAATAACAAGATGCATATATAAGAATATCCCCATCATTCCGGGACACCCTTCGGATATGATATAAATTTCGAAGTACTAAAGCATCCGGTACTTTGGATGGGGTTTGTTAGGCCCAATAGATCTATCTTTAGGATTCGCGTCAATTAGGGTGTCTGTTCCCTAATTCTTAGATTACCAGACTTAATAAAAAAGGGCATATTCGATTTCGATAATTCAACCATAGAATGTAGTTTCACGTACTTGTGTCTATTTTGTAAATCATTTATAAAACCTGCATGTATTCTCATCCCAAAAATATTAGATTTTAAAAGTGGGACTATAACTCACTTTCACAGATTTTTACTTCGTCGGGAAGTAAGACTTGGCCACTAGTTGATTCACGAACCTATAACAATATATACATATATATTAAAGTATGTTCAAAATATATTTACAACACTTTTAATATATTTTGATGTTTTAAGTTTATTAAGTCAGCTGTCCTCGTTAGTAACCTACAACTAGTTGTCCACAGTTAGATGTACAGAAATAAATCGATAAATATTATCTTGAATCAATCCACGACCCAGTGTATACGTATCTCAGTATTGATCACAACTCAAACTATATATATTTTGGAATCAACCTCAACCCTGTATAGCTAACTCCAACATTCACATATAGAGTGTCTATGGTTGTTCCGAAATATATATAGATGTGTCGACATGATAGGTCGAAACATTGTATACGTGTCTATGGTATCTCAAGATTACATAATATATAATACAAGTTGATTAAGTTATGGTTGGAATAGATTTGTTACCAATTTTCACGTAGCTAAAATGAGAAAAATTATCCAATCTTGTTTTACCCATAACTTCTTCATTTTAAATCCGTTTTGAGTGAATCAAATTGCTATGGTTTCATATTGAACTCTATTTTATGAATCTAAACAAAAAAATTATAGGTTTCTAGTCGGAAAAATAAGTTACAATTCGTTTTTGTAAAGGTAGTCATTTCAGTCGAAAGAACGACGTCTAGATGACCATTTTAGAAAACATACTTCCACTTTGAGTTTAACCATAATTTTTGGATATAGTTTCATGTTCATAATAAAAATCATTTTCTCAGAATAACAACTTTTAAATCAAAGTTTATCATAGTTTTTAATTAACTAACCCAAAACAGCCCGCGGTGTTACTACGACGGCGTAAATCCGGTTTTACGGTGTTTTTCGTGTTTCCAGGTTTTAAATCATTAAGTTAGCATATCATATAGATATAGAACATGTGTTTAGTTGATTTTAAAAGTCAAGTTAGAAGGATTAACTTTTGTTTGCGAACAAGTTTAGAATTAACTAAACTATGTTCTAGTGATTACAAGTTTAAACCTTCGAATAAGATAGCTTTATATGTATGAATCGAATGATGTTATGAACATCATTACTACCTTAAGTTCCTTGGATGAACCTACTGGAAAAGAGAAAAATGGATCTAGCTTCAATGGATCCTTGGATGGCTCAAAGTTCTTGAAGCAAAATCATGACACGAAAACAAGTTCAAGTAAGATCATCACTTGAAATAAGATTGTTATAGTTATAGAAATTGAACCAAAGTTTGAATATGATTATTACCTTGTATTAGAATGATAACCTACTGTAAGAAACAAAGATTTCTTGAGGTTGGATGATCACCTTACAAGATTGGAAGTGAGCTAGCAAACTTGAAAGTATTCTTGATTTTATGAAACTAGAACTTTTGGAATTTATGAAGAACACTTAGAACTTGAAGATAGAACTTGAGAGAGTTCAATTAGATGAAGAAAATTGAAGAATGAAAGTGTTTGTAGGTGTTTTTGGTCGTTGGTGTATGGATTAGATATAAAGGATATGTAATTTTGTTTTCATGTAAATAAGTCATGAATGATTACTCATATTTTTGTAATCTTATGAGATATTTCATGCTAGTTGCCAAATGATGGTTCCCACATGTGTTAGGTGACTCACATGGGCTGCTAAGAGCTGATCATTGGAGTGTATATACCAATAGTACATACATCTAAAAGCTGTGTATTGTACGAGTACGAATACGGGTGCATACGAGTAGAATTGTTGATGAAACTGAACGAGAATGTAATTGTAAGCATTTTTGTTAAGTAGAAGTATTTTGATAAGTGTATTGAAGTCTTTCAAAAGTGTATAAATACATATTAAAACACTACATGTATATACATTTTAACTGAGTCGTTAAGTCATCGTTAGTCGTTACATGTAAGTGTTGTTTTGAAACCTTTAGGTTAACGATCTTGTTAAATGTTGTTAACCCAATGTTTATAATATCAAAAGAGATTTTAAATTATTATATTATCATGATATTATGATGTACGAATATCTCTTAATATGATATATATACATTAAATGTCGTTACAACGATAAACGTTACATATATGTCTCGTTTCAAAATCATTAAGTTAGTAGTCTTGTTTTTACATATGTAGTTCATTGTTAATATAATTAATGATATGTTTACTTATCATAATATCATGTTAACTATATATATAACCATATATATGTCATCATATAGTTTTTTTACAAGTTTTAACGTTCGTGAATCACCGGTCAACTTGGGTGGTCAATTGTCTATATGAAACCTATTTCAATTAATCAAGTCTTAACAAGTTTGATTGCTTAACATGTTGGAAACATTTAATCATGTAAACATCAATCTCAATTAATATATATAAACATGGAAAAGTTCGGGTCACTACAGAAACGGTGGACCGAGAAAGTCGAATTGGTGTTTGCCATAAGTAAGTGTACTGAAGAGGACAAAGTTAAGTATGCTACGCATACCTTCACAGGTACTGCGTTAACATGGTGGAACACCTATCTTGAACAGGTAGGATAAAATGCTGCTTACGCACTACTGTAGTCGGCATTCAAGCAATTGATGAACGAGCAGTACCGTCCTAGAAACGAAGTCAATAAGCTCAAGGTAGAGCTTAGAGAGTTACGAACACAAGGGTTCGACATTACCACATATGAATGACGATTCACAGAGTTGTGCCTATTGTGTCCGGGAACGTTCGAAGATGAAGAAGAGAAGATTGACGCGTTTATAAAAGGGTTACTAGTAAGGATTCAAGAAGATGTGAGTTCACATGAGCCCGCTTCCATACAAAAGGCAAGTCGAATGGCTCATAAACTCATAAATCAGATTGAGGGAAGAATTAAAGAGCAGGCGGCCAAAGAAGCCAATACGAAACAACTCAAGAGGAAGTGGGAGGAAAACAGTGACAAGAATCACCAGTACAACAACAATAACAATTACAACCACAATCGCAACAACTATCCCAACAACCGCAACAACAATCGCAACAATAACTGCAATCCTAACAATAACTACAACAAACGTCCCAACAACAACAACAACTACAACAACCGTTCCAACAACAATAACAATCCCAACAACAACCTCAATAACAACAACAACAACAAAAACCAAAAATGCCAAAGGTGTGAAGAGTACCACCAGAATGAGTTATGCACGACATTTTGCACCAAGTGTAAAAGAACTGGCCATGGTGCAAAAAATTGCGAGGTCTACGGACCAAAGTTTAACAGAACTAAAGGGACAAATAGTGTCGAAACAAGTAATGCCGCCTTTGTTTGTTATGGATGTGGAAAATCGGGCCACATTAGAAGTAATTACCCGAATCAGGGGAATACTAATGGGCAGGGCTGCGGAAGAGTTTTCAATATTAATACGGCAGAAGCGCAGGAAGACCCGGAGCTTGTTACGGGTACGTTTCTTATTGACAATAAATCTGCTTATGTTTTATTTGATTTGGGTGCGGATAGAAGCTATATGAGTAGAGATTTTTGTGCTAAATTAAGTTGCCCATTGACGCCTTTGGATAGTAAATTTTTACTCGAATTAGCAAACGGTAAATTAATTTCAGCAGATAATATATGTCAGGATAGAGAAATTAAATTGGGGGATGAAACGTTTAAAATTGATTTAATACCAGTCGAGTTAGGGAGTTTTGATGTAATAATTAGCATGGACTGGTTGAAAAAGGTGAGAGCAGAGGTCGTTTGTTACAAAAATGCGATTCGCATTATGCGTGAAAAAGGAAAACCTTTAATGGTGTACGGAGAAAAGAACAACGCGAAATTAAATCTTATTAGTAGTTTGAAGGCGCAAAAACTAATAAGAAAAGGTTGTTACGTCATTCTAGCACCCATCAAGGAAGTTAAACCTGAAGAAAAGAACATCAGTGATGTTCCCGTCGCAAAAGAATTTCCCGATGTATTTCCGAAAGAATTACTGATATTACCCCCACATCGATCCATTGAATTTCAAATAGACCTTGTACCAGGAGCTGCACCAATAGCTCGTGCTCCATACAGACTCGCACCCAGCGAAATTAAAGAATTACAAAGTCAGTTAAAGGAACTTTTAGAGCGTGGTTTCATTCGACCAAGCACATCAGCGTGGGGAGCTCTTGTTTTGTTTGTAAAGAAGAAGGATGGTACATTTAGGTTGTGTATCGACAACCCAGAGTTGAACAAACTTACCATCAAGAACCACTACCCGCTACCGAGAATCGACGAATTATTTGATCAACTACAAGGCTCGTCAGTTTATTCGAAGATTGATTTACGTTCTGGGTATCATCAAATGCGGGTGAAGGAGGATGATATTCCAAAGACTGCTTTTAGGACGTGTTACGGTCATTACGAGTTTATGGTTATGCCGTTTGGGTTGACTAATGCACCAGCTGTGTTCATGGACCTCATGAACCGAGTGTGTGGACCATACCTTGACAAGTTTGTCATTGTTTTCATCGATGACATACTTATTTACTCAAAGAATGACTAAGAGCACTAAGAACATTTGAGAAAAGTGCTAGAGTTGTTAAGGAAAGAAAAACTGTACGCTAAATTTTCAAAGTGTGCATTTTGGTTAGAAGAAGTTCAATTCCTCAGTCATATAGTGAACAAAGAAGGTATTCAGGTAGATCCAGCAAAGATTAAAACCGTTGAAAAGTGGGAAACCCCAAAAACTCTGAAGCAAATACGCTAATTTTTAGGACTGGCTGGTTACTACAGAAGGTTCATCCAAGATTTTTGCAAAATAGCAAAACCTTTGACTGCATTAACGCATAAAGGGAAGAAATTTGAATGGAAGGATGGGCAGGAGAAAGCGTTTCAATTGTTGAAGAAAAAGTTAACTACGGCACCTATATTCTCATTGCCTAAAGGGAATGATGATTTTGTGATATATTGTGACGCCTCAAAGCAAGGTCTCGGTTGTGTATTAATGCAACGAACGAAAGTAATTGCTTATGCGTCTAGAAAATTGAAGATTCACAAGCAGAATTACACGACGCATGATTTGGAATTAGGCGCGGTTGTTTTTACATTAAAGACTTGGAGGCACTATTTATATGGGGTCAAAAGTATTATATATACCTACCACAAAAGTCTTCAACACATATTTAATCAGAAACAACTGAACATGAGACAGCGCAGATGGATTGAATTGTTGAATGATTACGACTTTGAGATTCGTTACCACCCGGGGAAGGCAAATGTGGTAGCCGACGCCTTGAGCAGAAAGGACAGAGAACCCATTCGAGTAAAAGCTATGAATTTAATGATTCGCACTAACCTTACTACTCAAATAAAGGAGGCGCAACAAGGAGTTTTAAAAGAGGGAAATTTAAAGGATGAAATACCTAAAGGATCGGAGAAGCATCTTAATATTCGGGAAGATGGAACCCGGTATAGGGCTGAAAGGATTTGGGTACCAAAATTTGGAGATATGAGAGAAATGGTACTTAGAGAAGCTCATAAAACCAGATACTCAATACATCCGGGAACGGGGAAGATGTACAAGGATCTCAAGAAACATTTTTGGTGGCCGGGTATGAAAGTCGATGTTGTTAAATACGTAGGAGAATGTTTGACGTGTACTAAGGTCAAAGCTAAGCATCTAAAACCATCAGGTCTACTTCAACAACCCGAAATCCGGGAATGGAAATGGGAAAACATTACCATGGATTTCATCACTAAATTTCCAAGGACTGCAAGTGGTTTTGATACTATTTGGGTAATAGTTGATCGTCTCACCAAATCAGCACACTTCCTACCAATAAGAGAAGATGACAAGATGGATAAGTTAGCACGACTGTATTTGAAGGAAGTCGTCTCCAGACATGGAATACCAATCTCTGTTATCTCTGATAGGAATGGCAGATTTATTTCAAGATTCTAGCAGACATTACAGCAAGCATTAGGAACTCGTCTAGACATGAGTACTGCCTATCATTCACAAACTGATGGGCAGAGCGAAAGGACGATACAAACGCTTGAAGACATGCTACGGGCATGTGTTATTGATTTCGGAAACAGTTGGGATCGACACCTACCGTTAGCAGAATTTTCCTACAGAGCTACCATTCAAGCATTGAGATGGCGCCGTTTAAAGCACTTTATGGTAGAAAGTGCAGGTCTCCAAATTGTTGGAGTGAAGTGGGGGATAGACAGATTACGGGTCCGGAGATAATACAAGAAACTACTGAGAAGATCATCCAAATTCAACAACGGTTGAAAACTGCCCAAAGTCGACAAAAGAGCTACGCTGACATTAAAAGAAAAGATATAGAATTTGAAATTATAGAGATGGTCATGCTTAAAGTTTCACCTTGGAAAGGCGTTGTTCGATTTGGTAACTGAGGGAAATTAAATCCAAGGTATATTGGACCATTCAAGATTATTAATCGTGTCGGACCAGTAGCTTACCGACTTGAGTTTCCTCAATAACTCGCGGCTGTACATAACACTTTCCACGTCTTGAATTGGAAGAAATGTTTTGCTAAAGAAGATCTCACTATTCCGTTAGACGAAATCCAAATCAACGAAAAACTTCAATTCATCGAAGAACCCGTCGAAATAATGGATCGTGAGGTTAAAACACTTAAGCAAAACAAGATACCAATTGTTAAGGTTCGATGGAATGCTCGTAGAGGACCCGAGTTTACCTGGGAATGAGAAGATCAGATGAAGAAATACCCGCACTTATTTCCAGAAGATACGTCAACACCTCCAACTGCTTAAAATTTCGGGACGAAATTTATTTAACGGGTAGGTACTGTAGTGACCCGAACTTTTCCATGTTTATATATATTAAATGAAATTGATATTTATATGATTAAGTGTTTCCAACATGTTAAGCAATCAAACTTTTTAAGACTTGATTAATTGAAATAGGTTTCATATAGACAATTGACCACCCAAGTTGACCGGTGATTCACGAACGTTAAAACTTGTAAAAACTATAGGATGACATATATATGGATATATATATAGTTAACATGATATATTATAAGTAAACATATCATTAAGTATATTAACAATGAACTACATATGTAAAAACAAGACTACTATCTTAAGGATTTCAAAATGAGACATATATGTAACGATTATCGTTGTAACGACATTTAATGTATATATATCATATTAAGATATATTAATACATCATGATATCATGATAAAGTAATAATTTAACATCTCATTAGATATAATAAACAATGGGTTAACAACATTTAACAAGATCGTTAACTTAAAGGTTTCAAAACAACACATACATGTAACGACTAACGATGACCTAACGACTCAGTTAAAATGTATATACATGTAGTGTTTTAATATGTATTCATACACTTTTGAAAGACTTTAATACACTTATCAAAGTACTTCTACTTAACAAAAATGCTTACAATTACATCCTCATTCATTTTCATCAACAATTCTACTCGTATGCACCCGTATTCGTACTCGTACAATACCTAACTTCTAAATGTATTTACTATTAGTATATATACTCTAATGATCAGCTCTTAGCAGCCCATGTGAGTCACCTAACCATGTGGGAACCATCATTTAACATCTAGCATGAAATATCTCACAAAATTACAAACTAATGGAGCCTATATGGAGACTACAAGTTCACGTGAATGAGGAGTACCATAAACACATTCACTTTGCAATTTTCTTGAATCAAACTACTCTCTCTCAAGTGTTCTTCCATTGTTCTAAGTGTTCTTCATCATCTTCATCAAAATCTAGCTCAATCTAGTTCATATATCCATACATAAACCAAGTTATAAAACAACTACTCAAGAACACACCAACAACACTTCCAAGTTTGCTAGCTTACTTCCAATCTTGCAAATCCACTTTGAGTGATCATCCAACCTCAATAAATCTTTCTTATTTATAGTAAGATATCTTTCTAATACAAGGTAATACTCATATTCAAACTTTGATTCAATTTCTAAAACTTTAACAATCTTATTTCGAGTGGAAATCTTACTTGAACTTGTTTTCGTGTCATGATTCTACTTCAAGAACTTTCAAGCCATCCAAGGATCCTTTGGAGCTAGATCTATTTTTCTCATTTCTAGTAGGTTTATCTACAAAACCTGAGGTAGTAATGATGTTCATAACATAATTCGATTCATATATATAAAGCTACCTTGTTCGAAGGTTTAAACTTGTAATCACTAGAACATTGTTTAGTTAATTCTAAACTTGTTCGCAAACAAAAGTTAATCCTTCTAACTTGACTTTTAAAATCAACTAAACACATGTTATATATCTATATGATATGCTAACTTAATGATTTAAAACCTGAAAACATGAAAAACCACCGTAAAACCGGATATACGCCGTCGTAGTAACACCGCGGGCTGTTTTGGGTTAGTTAATTAAAAACTATGATAAACTTTAATTTAAAAGTTGTTCTTCTGAGAAAAATGATTTTTCTTATGAACATGAAACTACATCCAAAAATCATGGTTAAACTCAAAGTAGAAGTATGTTTTCCAAAATGGTCATCTAGACGTCGTTCTTTCGACTGAAATGACTACCTTTACAAAAATTACTTGCAACCTGTATTTCTGACTATAAAATTATACTTTTTATGTTTAGATTCATAAGCTTAAGTTCAATATGAAACCATAGAAACTTTAATCACTCAAAACGGATTTAAAATGAAGAAGTTATGGGTAAAACAAGATTGGATAATTTTGCTTATTGTAGCTACGTGAAAATTGGTAACAAATCTATATTAATCATATCCTAGCTAACTCATATTGTATTATACATGTATTCTAATATATTATGTAATCTTGGGATACCGTAGACACGAATACAATGTTTTGACATATCATATCGACCCATCTATATATATATTTCGGAACAACCATAGACACTCTATATGCAGTAATGTTGGAGTTAGTTATACAGGGTTGAGGTTGATTCTAAAATATTATATATACTTTGACTTGTGATCTATCCTGAGGCTTGTATACATGAGGTCGTGGATTGATTCGAGATAATATATATCGATTTATTTCTGTACATCTAACTGTGGACAACTAGTTGTAGGTTACTAACGAGGACAGCTGACTTAATAAACTTAAAACATTAAAATGTAATAAAAATGTTTTAAATATATTTTGAACATACTTTGATATATATGTACATATTTGTTATAGCTTCGTGAATCGACCAGTGGCCAAGTCTTACTTCCCGACGAAGTAAAAATCTGTAAAAGTGAGTTATAATCCCACTTTTAAAATCTAATATTTTTGGGATGAGAATACATGCAATTTTATAAATGTTTTATGAAATAGACACAAGTAAATGAAACTACATTATATGGGTGAATGATCGAAGTCGAATATGCCCCTTTTTAGCTTGGTAGCCTAAGAATTTGGGAACAGACCCCCAAATTGACGCGAATCCTAAAGATAGATCTATCGGGCCCAACAAGCCCCATTCTGGAATTTGGAATGCTTTAGTACTTCGAAATTATCATGTCCGATGGGTGTCCCAGAATGATGGGGATGTTCTATATGCATCTTGTTAATGTCGGTTACCAGGTGTTCACCATATAAATGATTTTTATGTCTATGTATGGGATGTATATTGAAATATGAAATCTTGTGGTCTATTATTATGATTTGATATATATATATATATATATATATATATATATATATATATATATATATATATATATATATATATATATATATATATATATATATATATATATATATAGGTTAAACCTATAACTCACCAATATTTTTATTGACGTTTAAAGCATGTTTATTCTCAGTTGATTATTAAGAGCTTCTGCTGTTGCATGCTAAAATATGGACAAGATTTGGTGTCAGCATGTTTGTATAATATTGTTTAAAACTGCATTCGAGATTTACTTTGTTGTAACATATTAATATTGTAAACCAATATGTATTGTTAGTCTGTAAGTGTGATATTTTTATATTATCATTTCTGGATAATCTAGGTAGAGTCCTTTTAACCTTGTCGATAAAATAAAGGTTATGGTTTGTTTTAAACACGAATGCAGTCTTTGAAAAACGTCTCATATAGAGGTCAAAACCTCGCAGCGAAATCAATTAATATGGAACGTTTATAATCAATATGAACGGGACATTTCATTTAGAGTATATCTAGGTAAGTATCTTCCTAACTTACAGCCTTAATTAGTATAACTCTAAATTGCAGACGACAAGAATCTTAATAGTTCTGTGTGAACGTCGTGATTAAACAATTCAAGCTGCGCGGGGGCGTCACACTAAGAATGATCTAAGTTCTTTATGAACTCTTCACGAATCAGCATTTCTCATTCTTTCAACTTTAAGGACTTTGCCATCTTGATACGCCAATTATTTTTTGACTTTGATTTTCTTTTGATTTTTCTTTTTTAGCATATCATTATCTTTTGATATATTGATTTTGAGCTGCATGATGAATGGATTTTCCATATTTATGCTGAACTCATGTTTCTTTGTTGTATGCTCAGATCACTCGAAGGTGTTCTCCCTTAAATGCTTGAACGGTCTGTAATAAGGAATTATACTTTTCGACCTTAAGCGAGAAGGGACACTTACTTCGACATAAACTAATTTTCTCTAATATTTTCGGGGTTTAGTTTCGATTATTAAGTCTTAGGTCCGTGACAATGTGGTATGCACCAGCCAAACAGATAATCCTCAACCTTAAATCCACCCCCAACCTTTTCTAGTGATTATCAAATATGATAGGGGATAACCTCAACCGACTGTTGAGTTCCTCAACAATTATCACTTCATACAAATTCGGGGATAATTAGGTGGTTACCTTCAAATGCTACAGATCGTCCATGACTTCTGAATTGTAAATGATCGTTATTCTTATTATGATTGTCTAATGCCAAGAATTCATAAGTCACATCTATCAGTACATCACACAACTGAAAAACATAAACGTTCAAATCAGTCCTTACTAATCAAATATATCGATTCTCAGTACAGTAATGTAACATCCCGCCTTTTTCCGTTTACTTTTCCGTTTAACTATTTAAGTTCCGTTATATGTTTATAACACATCCCGTTAATATGCGTTGAATTATCTCGTTTAGGTATTTCCCGCACCCGGTTTAAAGTTAAGGGACCAAACTTGCCAAGGGTTGAAACTTTTGACTAGGTCAAAGAGTCAACCCTCATCCTCATCCATTCAATCTCATCTCTTTCACTCTTACTACTTCAACTTTTCTCTCAACTTCCATACAAAGATTCATCATCCAAAATCGAGCTAGCGGTCATCTTGCCAAACAAATTACATATTTGAACTCCTCGTGATCTCCTCTTCGATTCCATACCGACCTCATCAAATTTGGGTAACTTTCTAAAACCACTAATTTTATGTGTTCTTGAGATTTTTGAGTTAAAAGGTTGTTAATTAGTGTCTATGGCTCAAGTCTAGTATAATTATGTGATTTGTATGCTTGTTCTTGCTATTTTGGTGTAACTAGTTCATATTGAAAGAATGCTTGCTTAATCTTGAGTTTTAGGTGTTCATATGTTGTTGAATGATGAAAGTTCATGTTTTAATTGTGTTCCTAACATCACTAGCTTCAAATTGGTATGTAGGTTGACATGGATTAGTTTCATATGCAAGATTGTTGAATTTGTGATTTTGGGTTAGGGTTTGATAGAAGTAAATTGAATTTTTGATGCATTAAATGCTTGTTAGTGTTACTTGTAAGTGTTAGGTTGTGTTGTATGCTTAATTACCTTCGAAACGGCATATCGTTCATGTAATTTGGTTGCCAAATCATTAAATTGCAATTTTGACTTGTATGCATTGATTATGGAACATTAATTGCGGTTTTTGGTTGTTTTAAGTGCAAGTTTGATTGATGATATGTGTTTAGTTGCATTCCTCGTCAAAATACCTTTCCAACGATGTATGATAGGCGTTATAAGTGTTTGCGGGTCAAGTTTTGTGTTAAAATTGATTTTGGCTCGTGCATAGTTTTGCAAAACAGAAAAATAGCTGAACTACAGGTCGCGCGGCGCGCACCATACCCCGCGCGGCGCGCCAAATGGCCTGGACAGATTCTGACCTCCATGTCCCTTTTAACGTGAAATGTTTGACTAGCTACCGACCTCCGATTCACATGAAACTTGTTTTAATATACTTGTATATGAATAATTAGCATGGAAAATTTGTCCGGGACCCGACCCGAACATGTTGACTTTTTCGTTGACTTTGACCCGACCAAGTTTGACTTTTTGTCAAACTTAACCAATTAATTATGCAATCTTCCTAACATGCTTTTATACTTGTATCTTGCATGAAACTTGACAATTTGCTTCACATGCTATATTAATCGAGTCGTATTGAGCCATAGGACTAATTGAACATCTTTGACCCTTCGTGACTATCGTTATTGATACAACCTAATTGTTTAGGTCGAGACTAGCATTGTTCTTTGCACGTTTACTTGTTGAAGTACTATTTCACTCTTGCAATCAAAGGTGAGATCATAGTCCCACTTTTACTCTTTTAAACTTACTTTTGGGATGAGAAAACATAAACGATACTTTTGAACTAAGTGAACACAAGAACGGGAAAACAAACATTCTACATACGAGTTTAGAACGAAAATCCTCAATCCGATTATCATTAGTTACATCAGATGGTGTAAGCGAGAACTTATGTTATATGGCCATATGGGTTTGACAAACCCTCATTCAAACGGTTCGCTACCGTTTACGAATGAAATATATTTTCGGGAACAGTGTTGTTCTAGCACTAATTGATGGGGTATTCAACGGACAGAACGTTAAGCTTTGATAATTGGGTGCTCGTGAATATTAACTTTTAGAATGTACTATGGCTTTATCGATGTTGCAAATCTTGTGGTTCAACTTACTATTACTCATTTACTTATTTAAACCTATGATTTCACCAACGTTTTCGTTGACAGATTCTCTATGTTTTTCTCAGGTCCTTGAACTTAGGTGATACATGCTTCCGCTCATACTATTTGATACTTGCATTGGATGTCGAGTATACTTGCATACGTGGAGCGTCTTTTTGACTACTTTTAATCGTGTCGCACGTGTTTCATACAAACTTTAAACATCGTTATGTACTTGTTATGGAAACTACTTTTGTAAACTTTGAAACACCCTTATTTATGAAATGAATGCGACATACTTTTCGGTCAAACTTTGTTATAAAGACTTACGACCATGTAATGGGACCATACGTAGATGACGCCGTCATTTGACGATTTGTCGGGGTCGCTACAAGTGGTATCAGAGCTTTGGTTGTAGGGATTTAGAGTTCATTGGTGTCAACCCCGAGTCTTAGGGTACATTGGTGAGTCTAGACTACAACCGGCATATAGACTTGACGTAGGAATTACTTGACTATTTGTGCATTTATACTCGAACTCTCTTACTCATATCTACTCTTATCCTATCTAAATCTTGCGTTGTATAATTTAATTGACACGCCACCTTGACTATATGATGTAATGTCGAATGCACATATGAATTAGGGTAATATAATTCCCGGAAATTATATTACGGTGACTCATATGAACATACCGACATTATGACATAAAGAATTTAAGGCGGGTCAAGGATAATTTTCTCTCTATCTTTATCCCATATCACGGTTAGTATTATTTAGAATACTAACCAACGGTATTCTTTTGTTTTGAAGGAACAATGGCTCCTCGTCGTGTACGCCGCAATGAAACTCCCGAACAAGCTCTCGAACGGATGATAGCTACCGCCGTAGATGCGGCCATGGCCGGTCACTCTTCCAACAACAATAACAATAACAACAACCACAACAACAACAACAACAACAATGGGGCCGGTAACTCAAACGAGGGATGCTCCTACAAAGCTTTCATGGGGTGCAAACCTCACACTTATGATGGAACCGGTGGACCGGTTGTGCTTACTCGTTGGTTTGAACAAACCGAGGCCGTCTTTAGCATAAGCGGTTGTCGGGATCAAGACAAGGTCAAATACTCCACCCACACGTTCTCCGGTGTTGCTCTCACTTGGTGGAACACCTATGTTCAATCGGTGGGTACCGATGAAGCTCATGCCCTCTCTTGGGCCGATTTGAAGGAAAAGATGATTGTCGAATACTTTCCGCGCGAAGAAACCCGAAAGCTCGAGGAAGAACTAAGAGCTTTGAAAGCGGTCGGAAACGATCTTAAGGCTTATAATCAACGCTTCGCCGAACTATCCTTGATGTGTCCTAATCTTGTTAACCCCGAATCTCAAAGGATTGAGCTCTACATGCTCGGTCTTCCAAAAAGCATCAAACAAGGGGTGATGTCATCCAAACCCGCTACTCATCAAGCCGCTATGAACATGGCCCGTCAATTAATCGAAACGGTTGACGAAATCGTAGTGCCGGCTCCTAAGGCCGAGGACAAGTCGGGTGGCAACAAAAGAAAATGGGAAGCCACTCCATCAACCAACTACAACAACAACACCTTCACCAAAAAGCCTTTCAACAACGACGGCAAAAAGGGTTATGTCGGAAACTTACCTTTGTGCAACAAGTGCCACAAACATCATTACGGCGAATGTAACAAACTAATTTGTCACCGTTGCCAAGGAGTTGGTCATAGGGCCAACAATTGCACAAGCACCGCCCCCGTCGCTCGAAAGGGGCCCAATCCTCCAAGGACGGTCACTTGTTATGAATGTGGCCAAACGGGCCATTATAAGAACGAATGCCCGAAAAAGAAAGCCAACCCCAACAACCGAGGCCGAGCCTTTAACATCAACACCGAGGAAGCCCGAGATGACAATGAACTAGTCACGGGTACGTTTCTTCTCAACAACTCTTATGTTACTTGCTTATTCGATTCGGGTGCCGATAAATGTTTTGTGTCTAAGACTTTGGCTCCTACTCTTTGCACTCCACCACACCCCTTAGATACTACTTATTCTATCGAAGTGGCCGACGGAAAACTCTTAAGTGCCGACACATATTACCGGGGGTGTACTTTGAACATTTTGGGTAAGGAATTTGAAATTGACTTGATACCCATGGAATTAGGGAGTTTTGATGTAATAATCGGTATGAATTGGATGGTCAAAAATAAATCTCACATTCTTTGCGATCTTCACGCAATCCGAATTCCTATCGAGAATGGTGAACCATTGATTGTCTATGGCGACAAAAATTGCACCGGACTCAATCTCGTATCGTGCCTTAAAGTTCGAAAGCTACTTCGCAAGGGTTGTTTCGCGATTCTTGCTCACGTTAAGAAAGTCGAGGCCGACGAAAAGCGCATCGAAGATGTGCCAATTGTTAGTGACTTTTCCGATGTATTTCCCGACGAATTACCGGGTCTTCCACCTCATCGACCGGTTGAATTTCAAATCGATCTTATTCCAGGAGCCGCACCCGTAGCGCGTGCACCGTATAGACTCGCTCCATCCGAATTACAAGAATTGCAAAGTCAAATCCAAGAGCTACTTGACCGTGGTTTCATTCAACCTAGCCATTCACCATGGGGCGCTCCGATTTTGTTCGTCAAGAAGAAAGATGGATCCCTACGAATGTGCATTGATTATCGTGAACTAAACAAATTGACGGTTAAGAACCGATATCCTCTTCCTCGCATTGATGACCTTTTTGATCAACTACAAGGTTCTCGTGTATACTCAAAAATCGATCTCCGTTCGGGTTATCATCAACTAAGGGTTAAGGGGGAAGATGTCTCCAAAACCGCTTTCCGGACTCGTTATGGTAGTTATGAGTTCCTTGTCATGCCTTTCGGTCTCACTAACGCACCGGCGGTGTTCATGGATCTCATGAACCGCGTGTGCAAACCTTACCTCGACAAATTCGTTATCGTGTTCATCGATGATATTTTGATCTATTCTAAAAACGAAGAGGAACACAAAGAACATCTCCGACTCGTGCTCGAGCTCTTGAGAAAAGAGCAACTATATGCCAAGTTCTCCAAGTGTGAATTTTGGTTAAAGGAAGTTCAATTTCTTGGTCATGTTGTAAGTGATCAAGGCATTAAAGTCGATCCCGCAAAAATCGAAGCCATTAGTAAATGGGAGACTCCTACTACTCCTACTCAAATTCGTCAATTCTTGGGTCTCGCCGGATACTATCGTAAATTCATCAAGGATTTCTCCTTAATCGCTCGCCCTCTAACCGCGTTAACTCACAAGGAACGAAAATTCGTTTGGACATCCGAACAAGAAACCGCTTTTCAAATCTTGAAAACTAAGCTAACCACCGCTCCTATCTTGTCACTTCCCGAAGGCAATGATGATTTTGTTGTATATTGTGATGCCTCGAAAAACGGTTATGGGTGTGTACTAATGCAACGAAAGAAAGTCATTGCTTATGCCTCTCGACAACTCAAGGTTCACGAACGAAACTACACGACACATGATCTTGAACTCGGTGCCGTCATCTTTGCACTTAAGTTATGGAGACATCATCTTCTTGGTACCAAAAGTACTATCTTTACCGATCACAAAAGTCTCCAACATATCTTCGATCAAAAGCAACTAAACATGAGACAACGAAGGTGGATTGAGACCTTGAACGATTATAATTGCGAGCTTCGTTATCACCCCGGAAAGGCAAATGTAGTGGCCGATGCCTTAAGTCGAAAGGAAAGAGCGGTGCCTCTTCGTGTCCGAGCTTTAAACATCACCATTCACTCCAACCTTAATAGCCAAATTCGTGTAGCCCAAGAGGAGGCTCTTAAAGACAACAACATTGCACGCGAACTTTTAAACATTCTCGTCTCCCGATTCGAAGTTAAGGAGACCGGACTTCGATATTACGCAGGAAGAATTTGGGTGCCTAGATATGGCGACTTACGAAACCTCATCCTAGACGAAGCCCACAAATCGCGATACTCGATTCATCCCGGCGCCAATAAGATGTACCACGACCTTAAAGAACGATATTGGTGGCCGAACATCAAAAAGGAAGTCGCTACTTACGTTGCCAAATGTTTGACTTGCGCTAAAGTCAAAGCCGAACACCAAAGACCGTCCGGGTTACTTCAACAACCCGAGATCCCGCAATGGAAGTGGGAAAGGATCACGATGGATTTTATCACCAAACTACCAAAAACGTCAGGCGGTTATGATACTATTTGGGTCATTGTCGATCGCCTCACCAAATCCGCGCACTTTCTCGCCATGAAAGAGACCGACAAAATGGAGAAACTTGCACGACTATACATTAAGGAGATTGTAGCCCGACACGGTGTACCTTTATCGATTATCTCCGACCGAGATGGTCGTTTCGTTTCTAGATTTTGGCGTACGTTACAAGAAGCGTTGGGAACGCGTTTGGACATGAGCACCGCATATCATCCCCAAACCGATGGGCAAAGTGAACGTACAATACAAACCTTAGAGGATATGTTACGAGCCTGCGTTGTTGATTTTGGGAAAGCTTGGGACAATCACTTACCTCTCGCCGAATTCTCTTACAACAATAGTTATCACGCGAGTATTAAGGCCGCACCTTTTGAAGCGTTATATGGTCGAAAATGTCGCTCTCCTCTTTGTTGGGCCGAAGTGGGTGACGTGCAAATTTCCGGGCCCGACCTCATTCACGAAACCACCGAGAAGATTCTTCAAATCCGAGATAGGCTTCGGACGGCCCGGAGTCGTCAAAAATGCTATACCGACAAAAGACGCAAAGACCTCGAATTTCAAGTCGGTGACCGCGTCATGTTAAAAGTCGCACCTTGGAAAGGTGTCATCCGTTTTGGGAAACGTGGGAAACTAAATCCGCGGTACGTTGGTCCTTTCGAAATCTTAGAACGTGTTGGAACCGTTGCGTATCGTTTGGATCTTCCGCCTCAACTAAGCTCCGTCCATCCTACTTTTCATGTATCTAACTTGAAAAAATGTCTTGCCGAGCCCGATATCGTCGTTCCTCTCGAGGAACTTACTATTAATGACAAACTCCATTTTGTGGAGGAACCGGTTGAAATTGTGGACTACGTCGAGAAGGAATTAAAACAAAGCCGGATCCCGATTGTTAAGGTTCGTTGGAACGCCAAAAGAGGACCCGAGTTTACTTGGGAAAGAGAAGATCAAATGCGAAAGAAACACCCTTATCTATTCCCGGTTCCGGAAACGTCAGATTCCGAGGAAGAAACAACGACTACTACGCCTACCTAAATTTCGGGACGAAATTTCTTTTAAGGTGTAGGTAATGTAACATCCCGCCTATTTCCGTTTACTTTTCCGTTTAACTATTTAAGTTCCGTTATATTTTTATAACACATCCCGTTAATATGCGTTGAATTATCTCGTTTAGGTATTTCCCGCACCCGGTTTAAAGTTAAGGGACCAAACTTGCCAAGGGTTGAAACTTTTGACTAGGTCAAAGAGTCAACCCTCATCCTCATCCATTCAATCTCATCTCTTTCACTCTTACTACTTCAACTTTTCTCTCAACTTCCATACAAAGATTCATCATCCAAAATCGAGCTAGCGGTCATCTTGCCAAACAAATTACATATTTGAACTCCTCGTGATCTCCTCTTCGATTCCATACCGACCTCATCAAATTTGGGTAACTTTCTAAAACCACTAATTTTATGTGTTCTTGAGATTTTTGAGTTAAAAGGTTGTTAATTAGTGTCTATGGCTCAAGTCTAGTATAATTATGTGATTTGTATGCTTGTTCTTGCTATTTTGGTGTAACTAGTTCATATTGAAAGAATGCTTGCTTAATCTTGAGTTTTAGGTGTTCATATGTTGTTGAATGATGAAAGTTCATGTTTTAATTGTGTTCCTAACATCACTAGCTTCAAATTGGTATGTAGGTTGACATGGATTAGTTTCATATGCAAGATTGTTGAATTTGTGATTTTGGGTTAGGGTTTGATAGAAGTAAATTGAATTTTTGATGCATTAAATGCTTGTTAGTGTTACTTGTAAGTGTTAGGTTGTGTTGTATGCTTAATTACCTTCGAAACGGCATATCGTTCATGTAATTTGGTTGCCGAATCATTAAATTGCAATTTTGACTTGTATGCATTGATTATGGAACATTAATTGCGGTTTTTGGTTGTTTTAAGTGCAAGTTTGATTGATGATATGTGTTTAGTTGCATTCCTCGTCAAAATACCTTTCCAACGATGTATGATAGGCGTTATAAGTGTTTGCGGGTCAAGTTTTGTGTTAAAATTGATTTTGGCTCGTGCATAGTTTTGCAAAACAGAAAAATAGCTGAACTACAGGTCGCGCGGCGCGCACCATACCCCGCGCGGCGCGCCAAATGGCCTGGACAGATTCTGACCTCCATGTCCCTTTTAACGTGAAATGTTTGACTAGCTACCGACCTCCGATTCACATGAAACTTGTTTTAATATACTTGTATATGAATAATTAGCATGGAAAATTTGTCCGGGACCCGACCCGAACATGTTGACTTTTTCGTTGACTTTGACCCGACCAAGTTTGACTTTTTGTCAAACTTAACCAATTAATTATGCAATCTTCCTAACATGCTTTTATACTTGTATCTTGCATGAAACTTGACAATTTGCTTCACATGCTATATTAATCGAGTCGTATTGAGCCATAGGACTAATTGAACATCTTTGACCCTTCGTGACTATCGTTATTGATACAACCTAATTGTTTAGGTCGAGACTAGCATTGTTCTTTGCACGTTTACTTGTTGAAGTACTATTTCACTCTTGCAATCAAAGGTGAGATCATAGTCCCACTTTTACTCTTTTAAACTTACTTTTGGGATGAGAAAACATAAACGATACTTTTGAACTAAGTGAACACAAGAACGGGAAAACAAACATTCTACATACTAGTTTAGAACGAAAATCCTCAATCCGATTATCATTAGTTACATCAGATGGTGTAAGCGAGAACTTATGTTATATGGCCATATGGGTTTGACAAACCCTCATTCAAACGGTTCGCTACCGTTTACGAATGAAATATATTTTCGGGAACAGTGTTGTTCTAGCACTAATTGATGGGGTATTCAACGGACGGAACGTTAAGCTTTGATAATTGGGTGCTCGTGAATATTAACTTTTAGAATGTACTATGGCTTTATCGATGTTGCAAATCTTGTGGTTCAACTTACTATTACTCATTTACTTATTTAAACCTATGATTTCACCAACGTTTTCGTTGACAGATTCTCTATGTTTTTCTCAGGTCCTTGAACTTAGGTGATACATGCTTCCGCTCATACTATTTGATACTTGCATTGGATGTCGAGTATACTTGCATACGTGGAGCGTCTTTTTGACTACTTTTAATCGTGTCGCACGTGTTTCATACAAACTTTAAACATCGTTATGTACTTGTTATGGAAACTACTTTTGTAAACTTTGAAACACCCTTATTTATGAAATGAATGCGACATACTTTTCGGTCAAACTTTGTTATAAAGACTTACGACCATGTAATGGGACCATACGTAGATGACGCCGTCATTTGACGATTTGTCGGGGTCGCTACAAGTAATATCTTCATCTCCAACATATTAATCAAAACAAGCTCATTTTTGGAATTTTCAACTTTTTAGAATTTTCTGATGAGGCATTTTACACTTTTTAGGTATTTTCTGTTGAAACATATACTCCCCCTAAAATACTAAAACATAAAATCTATTTGTCTTTTAGCATTTTAAACTAACAGAAAATATCTACAGACTAGCATGCAAAAATGAAAGAAATCATGCAAGGAAATGCATACAGAACCCAAAAATATGCAGTATAGATAATCAGAAACTAAAATCTATATGTCATGCATCCTACATGCAAAGTCTAAAAGTTTGATTAAACCTCACAATCAACATCCGAAATTACTTTGTCTCGATCAACAATGCCATTCATCTCTAAAAGTAACAAGAACCTAGGTTTATCAAAAGCCTTAGTGAAAAGGTCAGCCCTCTGGTCCTTAGTACCTATACTCTTAACCTCGATTATCTTTTTCTCATGGCAATCCCTAAGAAAATGATACTTAACACCTATATGTTTAGTCTTAGAATGTTGCACATGATTCTTAGTAATTGCGATAGCAGCAGTATTATCAATATAAAGAAGAGAGAAAGAGATTATTAGTCCGTAATCGCGAAGTTGTTGTTGAATCCAAACAACTTGCGAATAGCAACTAGCAACCACAATATATTCAGCTTCACATGTGGAAAGAGCAACTGCAGTCTGTTTCTTGCATTGTTAGGTCACCAGCCTTTCACCTAGAAATTGACATCCTCCTGATGTAGACTTGTTGTTGATTTTACAACCTGCATAGTGTGAATCACTGTATGCTACAAGATCAAACTTGTCTTCGTTCGAATACCAGATACCGAGATTTGTAGAGTGTAACAGATAACGTAGAATTCTTTTGGCAGCTGTAAGATGCACTGTATTCGAATTAACTTGATAACGTGCACACAGAAATGTTGCGAACATAATATCCGGCCTAGATGCAGTGAGATACATGAGCGATCCGATGATTGCTCGATAGTATGTAGGATCAACAGGCTCCCCTCACAGTCTAACGAAATATCGTGATTCACATCTAGCGGGGTTGACACAGGACGTTCTTGAGTCATACCGAAACGTTCGAGTATATCATTTACATACTTTGCTTGGTGAAGAAAAATTCCATTATCAGTTTGTTCGACTTGCAAACCAAGAAAATAGTGTAAGAGACCCAATTTACTCATTTCGAAATTCGTCCTTCATCACCTACTCAAACTCATCAGCGAGTTCCTGCTTTGTAGCACTGAAAATAATGTCGTTTACATAAATCTGGACTAAGATAATATCATCATCTTTAACTTTCGTGAACAGAGTACAATATACCGTGCCCATTTGATAACCTTTTTCGATCAGATAACTTGACACACGTCCATACCAAGCACGTGGGGATTGATGTAAACCATATAGGGCTCTCCGTAAGCAGTAAACTTTGTCAGGATGAAGATGATCTTCAAAACCCGATGGTTGACTGACATATACTCTTTCATTAAGCTTGCCATAAAGAAATGCACTCTTGACATCCATTTGATACACTTTAAACTTCATAAATGATGCAAAAGTCAAGAAAATGCGAATAGCTTCCAATCTGGAAACAGGAGCAAAAAATTCATCATAATCGAATTCAGGATCTTGCTGATAACCTTTAGCAACTAATCTTGCTTTGTTACGGATAACATTACCATCTTCGTCAAACTTGCACTTCCAAACCCATTTGAGATCAATTACTTTAGCTCCATGTGGTTTGGTAACTAATTTCCAAATATCTAAACGGTTGAACTGCTAAATCTCTTCTTGCATGGCCATGACCCAATCAACATGCTTCAAGGCTTCTTTTTTTTTCTTTGGCTCTATTCTGGAAATATGACATGAGTACTCGTAGTATGCAGCAGCAGCTGACATATGAGTATCAACTTGACCATCAAACTGAACTGGTCTTCTTGTTCTAATACACGCATTTAGATCTCCAATAATATTCTCTCTAGGATGAGCAGCTGTAGTTCTGGGAACTGGTTGTGCTTGAATAGGTATCTCATGGTGTAGATTCGTAGTATCTCCAATATCTTCAGGATTTTCGGAACTTTCACTTGAAGTATCAGATCTGCAGGTATTGTACACTGGATCAACATCTTGATCTGAATCTTGAACTGGCTCATTGACTGTCGGTAATGGAGTTGGAATTGGAGTAGGTGCAGACACTTCTGGTTCATTCTGTAAATCAAACAGCATTTGTAACTCTAGTTCATTCTCTGACTGATCTGGAGCAAGATTGAATGAGTCAAACAGCTCATCATAGTTATAAATCCAAGGATGACTCCTAGGAGCACTCTTCATTTGATTCCTTTAAATGTCAACTTCAGACCATTCTTCAACACATATTGTTTCATTGTTGAAAACTCGCTTGTTAGGAGAACTATACCCAAGAAATACTCTAGTAACCACTTTAGAATCAAACTTACTTCCTGGTTTTCTTTTCAAAATGGTACATCGTGCACCAAATGGTTCTAGATGCTTCAATGATGGTTTTCTCCCATGCAATAACTCATAGCAAGTTTACCCAGTCGCTTAACAGTTAGAACTTAATTCATAGTGTAGCAAGAATTAGCAATAGCTTCTCCCCAAAAATGAACAGGTAACGATGAGTCTGCCAGCATTATTCTAGTTGTCTCGATCAAAACCATATTCTTCCTTTTAGCAACACCATTCATCTGAGGAGCGTATGCAGAACTGAACTGCATATTGATACCTTTTTCAATACAGAAACCTGCAAGATACTGATTCTTGAATTCTGTACCGTTGTTGCAACGAATCTTTCTTACCTTTAGATTAAAATCTGTCTCTAATCGATTGATTAGCACTTTCAAATTCTCAAATGTATTGGACTTTTCTTTCAAAAACATTACCCAAGAAAATCTTGAATAATCATCAGTTACCACCAGTCAGTACTTACTTTCATCAATGCTTTCAAAACGAATTAGACAGAAAAGATCCAAATGTAACAATTCAAGTGGAGCAGAGATTGGATTATACTTCACCAGCTTATGAGCTTTCTTGCTCTGCTTACCCTTCTTACACGGAACACATGTTCCTGGAATCTGAAACGATCAAAGATCAACACTTTCTACAAGATTATTGTGGATAATGTGATTCATTTTTCGAAAACTTAAATGACCCATGCGTTTGTGCTATGTAATAGAATCTTGTTCAGTCGCTTTAGAAACAAAAACTTGATGATGTTCAGCAGTTGAAGTAGTAACATTCATATCTAACATGTATAAATCAGCTTGTCTAGGAGCCTTCATCAATATCATTTCTGGAGGAATCATAAACTCTGGTTTTAAAATGTAGCCGAATTCGTCATCAAATGCTACTTTGAAAGATTTTTCACAGATTTGTGAAACCGGCAACAAATTTTTTGCAAGCTATTGACAATAGTTTACTTTGTCGAAACTAACTTTTTCATTCTTTAATAAATATTGAGCTGAAATGTGACCTCCTTTATCTCCAGCTAAAGCTACATATCCTCCCTTAATTGGATGTACATCCGAAAGAAGAGATAGATGTCCAGTCATATGTCTCGAAGCGCCACTATCCACTATCCAAGTGTTATTTGCAGGTACCCTGGTTCCCTGTATATCACATTAAAAATATTAATTGATAATGGAAACCCACGCCCGGATGACAGTAGGTTGTCCATTAACACCCATAGCTTGAAATTCCATCCACTTCCCGTTTGAGTCCGGTAGAATCTCATCATTAGAAACCATAAATTTAGACAATCTAGAAGTAGCTTTGTTGCTCCTCTGGTTTTTCACATTTTGCTCATCTTCGGAGCGACTCATTTGTGGTCTGTTACGGGAAAAATATTTTCGACGACTAGCTTTTTGCGAAGGTGATCGTGCCTTTGGTTCAAAAGATTTTTCTTGATTTCGAAACCCTGTCACATTTTCCTCAAAACTTCTTTTTAGAATTTTACCTTTCACAGCTGCTGAAATAGATCTATTTAAATTTTTTCTCTTAGGATCTCCATAAACAACATTTGTCTTAAATCTCTTATCATGACATTCATTACTTACGGGTGAGTTTGTTCTATGAACATAAGATGATCTAAAATTATCATGTGACAAGTCAATCTTATGTCTAGTGGAATGAACTCTTTTAGGACAATAAGCAGCAAATGTTTCCAAAGACAGCACAGTTAAAACATTGATGAAACTCCCTATGTCCTCTAAATTCATACACATTATTAGAGTTTGAAGATGAAGGGTCTTGTTTTCTTACGAACACAGGAGAATCATTTGGTTTATCTCTTGGAACAGGCTTAGGGGTAACAGGAAGAACAGGTCTGTCAGTAAATCTAGGGTTTCTTAAAATTTTAATAGGACCTATCTCCTAAACCAGTTTACCTATCTTCCTCATGATCTAGAGCACCTTCAGCAGTATCATCAGAAGTTGTATTCTTATTTGAGCTACATTTTTTATTCTTTTCAACATAATCTTCATAACTAGGAGGAATACATTCTTCTGGTCGACCGTCAACTACGTTTGCGTTAACAAATGTGTTCTGAAAAGGAGGAGATGCAGACTTATATCCAATACCCTTGCCCTTGGTGTCATTAATATCCACCATTAATGCATTCCATTGTGACGCACTTGCCCAACATTTCATTTTAATTGAAATAGCTTCTAAATCAGCTTTAACGCATTCTTTTTCTTTCTTTAGTTCATTGATTGTGTCAACACGTTTAATTAAAGCTTGATTTATGTCAAAGTTATAACATTTAAGATCGTGAAGTTGCTTTTTATAAACTTTGATCTGCTCTTTCAACTCGTTTTCAACCTTAGTGGTCACATGGTCTGCGTGCCATTTTTCTTTCATCTCCGCATAAGCCTTTATTAAATTGTCTATTGTTATTTTAGATTCAACGCATTTAAAACATTCATTATTAGTAGATGGATCAGAAGATACCCGTTGAGCGTTATTTGATGAAGAAGTCTCAGCCATAAATGCAAAGTGATTTGTCTTCTTCCCATCATCGAATTCATCTTCTGATTCTAATGAATCTGTAAGAAACTCTGATGTATCAGCATCTTTACCCAAATGAATCTTTTTAAGTCTATCCCAAATATCTATAGCTCTTGTTAACCCAGAAACCTTCTCAAGATCACTTTTTGATAAGCACATCTTTAGTAAATCTACTGCTTGCTTGTTCAGTGCTTCAAAATTAGTTTGATCAAGTCCAGTATGATCAGCTTTAACTTCAACTTCTGAGTCTGAAATTTTGTATAAATCATCATCTTCTGAATTTACACTCTCAAGATCTGAACCTTCACGCATGAGAACTAACATTTCCAAATATATGGCAATCATTCTACCCCATTTGTCTAGTTCTTTTTCAGCATCAAATAAGGTTTCTTCATGTTGATTAGCTTCTAGACTGTCTTCAAACACTGAGGTATCACCATATTTACTCTTCCAACTATTGAAATAATAGTCCTCTGACGACGTTGGTGAAACACTTCCAGATTCAGGTGTACGAGAAACTAAATCACATACCTTCTTGAATTTGTCTTTAACTTATTTTTGAACCTTCTCATTTTGAATGGTTCGAGACAACTCTTCAGCTCTTTCAGCACGAGCAATCAGTTTCTCAATTAAGTTTCGATCAGTGACACAATCTTCTACCACTTCAGTGATCTTTGCCATGTTAGCTTTAGGTTGTTGATTATCTACATTCAATTTGATAGACCAATCATCATCATCTCCATGAATGACAACGAAAGCTTTGTTAGGAATCTCAGCTATTTCTGCTTCATTTACTTTATCAGTAATGTACATCTCATGCTTAGTTGTTTGACTCTCAGAACTGTAGTTCTGATTCTTGAAAGGATTACGATTACCCTGCTTCTTCTGTTTTGTGCACTGTCTTGAAAAATGACCTAATTCTCCACAGTTGTAACAAGTAACGGTATTCATATCAAATCCCAGTTTTGTATCTTTGGTCAGACTGTTGGGTTTTCTAGTTCGCTCTTCGTTATCTCTTGCTCTTCTCACAAGATTTGCCATACCCCACATAATATCCATATTTTCTACTTCATCTTATCAAGTTGATGATAATCTTCAGTTGTTAGATGAATGTTGCTCACACGATCATCAAGATAACTATCATAAGAATTAACAAGGCTTGATAGTAAAGCTATATCTTCGCTAATTTTTTTCTTTCCCAGCTTTCCTTATGTTCTCGATCTTAAGTGCTGATAGAACATCTGATGCAGTCGGTGTAGATGACTCTGTAGTATTGGAAGTAGGCTGTGATTGAGTATTGAGTGAACATGGTGTAACTTGTGGTGGATACGAAGGTTGTTGAATAGGTGTACTGCTAACATTCAAACCATACATATTCTGATTGCTTGTAGCAAAAACAGTTTGAAATGGTGCATGAGCTAATTTTGGAGGTGTATAACCATTTGGACAATACATTTTGGTGTCTTGAACTTGTTTAGACCTCTTAACTTTGTTTAACAATTATAACTCTTCTTCCTGAAGTCTTGCAATAAACGAGTTCACTATAGCAGTAGTAAGTTCTCCACTGGTTTTCATAGTTAGTATGAAACTATTCCATTCTAATGGTAATGCTCCAGCTAGACATGTTACTTTATCTTTCTCAGCAATTGTTACATCATGCTTGTGTAGTTCAGCTAGCAATTGACGGTATCTTTCAACCAATTCCGTAATGGATTCTCCGACTTGCCAGTGAAAAGATCAAACTCAGCTTTCAACTCTAAACCTTTTCTAGTTCTGTAAGATGTATTTCCTTCCTTGAAAGTACGAAGTGCCTCCCATATCTTGAAGAAATTATCATGACATAGAAATTGATGGAAAATCGGACCATCAAGAGCACTTGTCAAGTTACAGTACATCTTCTTTTCTAAGTTACACTCTTCGCGTTCTTTCGAAGGCATATTATGTAACGTATACAACTCATTTGTAACTGGTGAACGTGGCCATTGAAATTTGGTTTCAATGAACTTCCAAAGCATCGTGTCCTGACCATCAGACTAAATCTTAAATCTCGACTTCCATGTAGAATAGTTATCCATATTCATCAATCTTGGACATTTCGTACCACTTCCGGATTCACTCTCAGCAAGGAGTAATCGTTGAGTCATATTCGTGATACTCTGAACTAACAGTGCAGCTAACTCATAATCGTTTGGATTAAACATCTTGACAATCTTACCAAAATAGGTAAACCGTGCAATTCAGGATCTCAGTCGTACGAGTTAAACCTCAAACGTACATGTCACTACCTCACGCGTACGTGTCACAACTTAATCGTACGTATGACCTAACCAACTAAATGAATCAATACTAAGCCTCAAACGTGCGAGTAAGGATCAACCGTGTGATCACTCGTACGTGTCACCGTCAACCGTTTGATCACTCGTGTGATCAGACTGTAGTCACTTAACCTAACTAAGGTTATACTAAACTGTGCGGATGAGTTCACGAGTGAGGTCAACCGCGCGAGTGAGGGAATTTTCACTGACCCACTTGTGTGACCTGCTGTATACCCTTAATCACTCTGAAATCCTAGAAAATGATGTTAAACCTCAATTTCTTCGTTCACAAGCTGGATTAGCACTAAACTAACATAAACACACTCTCTAATAACAATTACACACGTAAAAATGATTCCTTTTTGTTTAAAATCACTCTAAACTCAAAAACCCAAATAATAAACTCTTTAATCACCAAAAATCACTAGGATGATGTTGAAATCACAACCAATGCTCTGATACCAATGATGAAACATGACTAGGAACTTCAAAATCAACAGATTTAACTCACACAATGGCGAAATTAGTGAATCAAACCCTCTAGTGAATATGAAATGCTTTTTAGGATTAATTAAGTCAAACCACAACAATGGATGTGTGATTAGATTAACACCTAGAGCTATTATTCACCTCTTGAGTAATTTGGGTTGAGAGAGAATCGGACAGGTTACCAGATCTGAGTGATGTGTATGTAATGAGAGGCTTAACCTAAAATGAAGAACATGAACACTTATATACCCATTTTATTGAGTCAACCGCGTGAGTTAATCCTCACTCGTATGAGTGGGCTGTCTCAGCCGTACGGTTGATCACTCACCTCTGTATGTGTAAATAGATTAGGTTTGTGACTCAGCTCAGCACACTCATGCGTATGAGCTTGTCAGCCTTACGAGTGAGGCTTCACTTGTACGTTTGACTGAGTCTAATATAGTCAAACTTGCTTATCGCGTTCCTGCAGTACCTTTAACAACATATAAACACAGATAGGATAACAACGAGTGATCATGGTAACCAATAAGCTGAAGTACTAATCACAAATGTAGGATAGATGTCTAGGGACTTACAGAAAATGCATCAACAAGTTTCGATCTTATCTTGTACTTTCCAAAACAATCGTATACACGGACCACTCCGCGTTGCTATATCTTTTTCAAAAATACGATTCGAAACATCATTTAATTAGGTGGGTCCTTTTGATACAAGAGTTTGATATAGAAATAAGGGATAAAAAGGGAGCCGAGAATGTGGCGGCTGACCACTTTTCAAGGTTAGACAATCCCGGGCTTCAACCTTTAGAAGAATCAAATATTCGAGATATTTTCCCCGATAAACATTTAATGAGAATTGACCTAGTCGATGATGAAATGTCCCGTTCTTATTGATTAAAAACGTTCCATATTAATTGATTTCGTTGCGAGGTTTTGACCTCTATATGAGACATTTTTCAAAGACTGCATTCATTTTAAAACAAACCATAACCTTTATTTCATTAATAAAGGTTTAAAAAGCTTTACGTAGATTATCAAATATTGATAATCTAAAATATCCTGTTTACACACGACCATTACATAATGGTTTACAATACAAATATGTTACAACAAAATAAGTTTCTTGAATGCAGTTTTTACACAATATCATACAAGCATGGACTCCAAATCTCGTCCTTATTTAAGTATGCGACAGCGGAAGCTCTTAATAGTCACCTGAGAATAAACATGCTTAAAATGTCAACAAAAATGTTGGTGAATTATAGGTTTAACCTATATATATATATATCAAATCATAATAATAGACCACAAGATTTCATATTTCAATACACATCCCATACATAGAGATAAAAATCATTCATATGGTGAACACCTGGTAACCGACATTAACAAGATGCATATATAAGAATATCCCCATCATTCCGGGACACACTTCGGATATGATATAAATTTTGAAGTACTAAAGCATCCGGTACTTTGGATGGGGCTTGTTAGGCCCAATAGATCTATCATTAGGATTCGCATCAATTAGGTTGTCTGTTCCCTAATTCTTAGATTACCAGACTTAATAAAAAGGGGCATATTTGATTTCGATAATTCAACCATAGAATGTAGTTTCACGTACTTGTGTCTATTTTGTAAATCATTTATAAAACCTGCATGTATTCTCATCCCAAAAATATTAGATTTTAAAAGTGGGACTATAACTCACTTTCACAGATTTTTACTTCGTCGGGAAGTAAGACTTGGCCACTGGTTGACTCACGAACCTATAACAATATATACATATATATCAAAGTATGTTCAAAATATATTTACAACACTTTTAATATATTTTGATGTTTTAAGTTTATTAAGTCAGCTGTCCTCGTTAGTAACCTACAACTAGTTGTCCACAGTTAGATGTACAGAAATAAATCGATAAATATTATCTTGAATCAATCCACGACCCAGTGTATACGTATCTCAGTATTGATCACAACTCAAACTATATATATTTTGGAATCAACCTCAACCCTGTATAGCTAACTCCAACATTCACATATAGAGTGTCTATGGTTGTTCCGAAATATATATAGATGTGTCGACATGATAGGTCGAAACATTGTATACATGTCTATGGTATCTCAAGATTACATAATATATAATACAAGTTGATTAAGTTATGGTTGGAATAGATTTGTTACCAATTTTCACGTAGCTAAAATGAGAAAAATTATCCAATCTTGTTTTACCCATAACTTCTTCATTTTAAATCCGTTTTGAGTGAATCAAATTGCTATGGTTTCATATTGAACTCTATTTTATGAATCTAAACAGAAAAAGTATAGGTTTATAGTCGAAAAAATAAGTTACAAGTCATTTTTGTAAAGGTAGTCATTTCAGTCGAAAGAACGACGTCTAGATGACCATTTTAGAAAACATACTTCCACTTCGAGTTTAACCATAATTTTTGGATATAGTTTCATGTTCATAATAACAATCATTTTCTCAGAATAACAACTTTTAAATCAAAGTTTATCATAGTTTTTAATTAACTAACCCAAAACAGCCCGCGGTGTTACTACGGCGGCGTAAATCCGGTTTTACGGTGTTTTTCGTGTTCCCAAGTTTTAAATCATTAAGTTAGCATATCATATAGATATAGAACATGTGTTTAGTTGATTTTAAAAGTCAAGTTAGAAGGATTAACTTTTGTTTGCGAACAAGTTTAGAATTAACTAAACTATGTTCTAGTGATTACAAGTTTAAACCTTCGAATAAGATAGCTTTATATGTATGAATCGAATGATGTTATGAACATCATTACTACCTTAATTTCCTTGGATAAACCTACTGTAAAAGAGAAAAATGGATCTAGCTTCAACGGATCCTTGGATGGCTCGAAGTTCTTGAAGCAGAATCATGACACGAAAACAAGTTCAAGTAAGATCATCACTTGAAATAAGATTGTTATAGTTATAGAAATTGAACCAAAGTTTGAATATGATTATTACCTTGTATTAGAATGATAACCTACTGTAAGAAACAAAGATTTCTTGAGGTTGGATGATCACCTTGCAAGATTGGAAGTGAGCTAGCAAACTTGAAAGTATTCTTGATTTTATGTAACTAGAACTTGTAGAATATATGAAGAACACTTAGAACTTGAAGATAGAACTTGAGAGAGATCAATTAGATGAAGAAAATTGAAGAATGAAAGTGTTTGTAGGTGTTTTTAGTCGTTGGTGTATGGATTAGATATAAAGGATATGTAATTTTGTTTTCATGTAAATAAGTCATTAATGATTACTCATATTTTTGTAATTTTATGAGATATTTCATGCTAGTTGCCAAATGATGGTTCCCACATGTGTTAGGTGACTCACATGGGCTGCTAAGAGCTGATCATTGGAGTCTATATACCAATAGTACATACATCTAAAAGCTGTGTATTGTACGAGTACGAATACGGGTGCATACGAGTAGAATTGTTGATGAAACTGAACGAGGATGTAATTGTAAGCATTTTTGTTAAGTAGAAGTATTTTGATAAGTGTATTGAAGTCTTTCAAAAGTGTATAAATACATATTAAAACACTACATGTATATACATTTTAACTGAGTCGTTAAGTCATCGTTAGTCGTTACATGTAAGTGTTGTTTTGAAACCTTTAGGTTAACGATCTTGTTAAATGTTGTTAACCCAATGTTTATAATATCAAATGAGATTTTAAATTATTATATTATCATAATATTATCATGTATGAATATCTCTTAATATGATATATATATATACATTAAATGTCTTTACAACGATAATCGTTACATATATGTCTCGTTTAAAAATCATTAAGTTAGTAGTCTTGTTTTTACATATGTAGTTCATTGTTATTATACTTAATGATATGTTTACTTATCATAGTATCATGTTAACTATATATATATCCATATATATGTCATCATATAGTTTTTACAAGTTTTAACGTTCGTGAATCACCGGTCAACTTGGGTGGTCAATTGTCTATATGAAACATATTTCAATTAATCAAGTCTTAACAAGTTTGATTGCTTAACATGTTGGAAACATTTAATCATATAAATATCAATCTCAATTAATATATATAAACATGGAAAAGTTCGGGTCACTACAGTACCTACCCGTTAAATAAATTTCGTCCCGAAATTTTAAGCTGTTGAAGGTGTTGACGAATCTTTTGGAAATAGATGCGGGTATTTCTTCTTCATCTGATCTTCATGCTCCCATGTGAACTCGGATCCTCTACGAGCATTCCATCGAACCTTAACAATTGGTATCTTATTTTGCTTAAGTCTTTTAACTTCACGATCCATTATTTCGACGGGTTCTTCGATGAATTGGAGTTTTTCGTTGATTTGGATTTCATCTAATGCAATAGTGAGATCTTCTTTAGCAAAACATTTCTTCAAATTTGAGACGTGGAAAGTGTTATGTACAGCCGCGAGTTGTTGAGGTAACTCAAGTCGGTAAGCTACTGGTCCGACACGATCAATAATCTTGAATGGTCCAATATACCTTGGATTTAATTTCCCTCGTTTACCAAATCGAACAATGCCTTTCCAAGGTGCAACTTTAAGCATGACCATCTCTCCAATTTCAAATTCTATATCTTTTCTTTTAATGTCAGCGTAGCTCTTTTATCGACTTTGGGCGGTTTTCAACCGTTGTTGAATTTGGATGATCTTCTTGGTAGTTTCTTATATAATCTCTGGACCCGTAATCTGTCTATCCCCCACTTCACTCCAACAAATCGGAGACCTGCACTTTCTACCATAAAGTGCTTCAAATGGCGCCATCTCAATGCTTGAATGGTAGCTGTTGTTTTAGGAAAATTCTGCTAACGATAGATGTCGATCCCAACTGTTTCCGAAATCAATAACACATGCTCGTATCATGTCTTCAAGCGCTTGTATCGTCCTTTCGCTCTGCCCATCAGTTTGTGGATGATAGACAGTACTCATGTCTAGACGAGTTCCTAATGCTTGCTGTAATGTCTGCCAGAATCTTGAAATAAATCTGCCATCCCTATCAGAGATAATAGAGATTGGTATTCCATGTCTGGAGACGACTTCCTTCAAATACAGCCGTGCTAACTTCTCCATCTTGTCATCTTCTCTTATTGGCAGGAAGTGTGCTGATTTGGTGAGACGATCAACTATTACCCAAATAGTATCAAAACCACTTGCAGTCCTTGGCAATTTAGTGATGAAATCCATAGTAATGTTTTCCCATTTCCATTCCGGGATTTTGGGTTGTTGAAGTAGACCTGATGGTTTCTGATGCTCAGCTTTGACCTTAGAACACGTCAAACATTCTCCTACGTATTTAGCAACATCGACTTTCATACCCGGCCACCAAAAATGTTTCTTGAGATCCTTGTACATCTTCCCCGTTCCAGGATGTACTGAGTATCTGGTTTTATGAGCTTCTCTAAGTACCATTTCTCTCATATCTCCAAATTTTGGTACCCAAATCCTTTCAGCCCTATACCGGGTTCCGTCTTCCCGAATATTAAGATGCTTCTCCGATCCTTTGGGTATTTCATCCTTTAAATTTCTCTCTTTTAAAACTCCTTGTTGCGCCTCCTTTATTTGAGTAGTAAGGTTATTATGAATCATTATATTCATAGATTTTACTCGAATGGGTTCTCTGTCCTTCCTGCTCAAGGCATCGGCTACCACATTTGCCTTCCCCGGGTGGTAACGAATCTCAAAGTCATAATCATTCAATAATTCAATCCACCTACGCTGCCTCATATTCAGTTGTTTCTGATTAAATATGTGTTGAAGACTTTTGTGGTCGGTATATATAATACTTTTGACCCCATATAAGTAGTGCCTCCAAGTCTTTAATGCAAAAACAACCGCGCCTAATTCCAAATCATGCGTCGTATAATTTTGCTTGTGAATCTTCAATTGTCTAGACGCATAAGCAATCACCTTCGTCCGTTGCATTATTACACAACCGAGACCTTGCTTTGATGCGTCACAATAAATCACAAAATTATCATTCCCTTCAGGCAATGAAAATATAGGTGCCGTAGTTAGCTTTTTCTTCAATAATTGAAACGCCTTCTCTTGTTCATCCTTCCATTCAAATTTCTTCCCTTTATGCATTAATGCAGTCAAGGGTTTTGCTATTTTGGAGAAATCTTGGATGAATCTTCTGTAGTAACCAGCCAATCCTAAAAATTGACGTATATGCTTCGGAGTTTTTGGGGTTTCCCACTTTTCAACAGTCTCGATCTTTGCCGGATCCACCTTAATACCTTCTTTGTTCACTATGTGACCGAGGAATTGAACTTCTTCCAACCAAAATGCACACTTTGAAAACTTAGCGTACAATTCTTCCTTCCTCAATAATTCTAACACCTTTCTCAAATGTTCACCGTGTTCTTGGTCATTCTTTGAGTAAATAAGTATGTCATCAATGAAAACAATGACAAACTTGTCAAGGTATGGTCCACACACTCGGTTCATAAGATCCATGAACACAGCTGGTGCATTAGTTAAACCAAATGGCATGACCATAAACTCGTAATGAACGTAACGTGTTCTGAAAGCAGTCTTTGGAATATCATCTTCTTTCACCCGCATTTGATGATACCCGGAACGTAAGTCAATCTTTGAATAAACAGACGAGCCTTGTAGTTGATCAAATAAGTCGTCGATTCTCGGTAGTGGGTAGCGGTTCTTGATGGTAAGTTTGTTCAACTCTCGGTAGTCGATACACAACCTGAATGTACCATCTTTCTTCTTGACAAACAAAACAGGAGCTCCCCACGGTGATGTGCTTGGTCGAATGAAACCACGCTCTAAAAGTTCTTGTAATTGGCTTTGCAGTTCTTTCATCTCGCTGGGTGTGAGTCTGTAAGGAGCACGAGCTATTGGTGCAGCTCCTGGTACAAGATCTATTTGAAATTCAACGGATCGATGTGGGGGTAATCCCGGTAATTCTTTCAGAAATACATCGGGAAATTCTTTTGCAATGGGAACATCATTGATGCTCTTTTCTTCAGTTTATACTTTCTCGACGTGTGCTAGAACAGCATAGCAACCTTTTCTTATTAGTTTTTGTGCCTTCAAATTACTAATAAGATATAGCTTCGTGTTGCACTTTTCTCCGTACACCATTAAGGGTTTTCCTTTTTCTCGTATAATGCGAATTGCATTTTTGTAACAAACGATCTCTGCTTTCACTTCTTTCAACCAGTCCATACCGATTATCACATCAAAACTCCCTAACTCTACTGGTATCAAATCAATCTTAAATGTTTCGCTAACCAGTTTAATTTCTCAATTCCGACATATATTATCTGCTGAAATTAATTTACCATTTGCTAATTCGAGTAAAAATTTACTATCCAAAGGCGTCAATGGACAACTTAATTTAGCACAAAAATCTCTACTCATATAGCTTCTATCCCACCCGAATCAAATAAAACGTAAGCAGATTTATTGTCAATAAGAAACGTACCCGTAACAAGCTCCGGGTCTTCCTGTGCCTCTGCCGCATTAATATTGAAAACTCTTCCGCGGCCTTGTCCATTCGTGTTCTCCTGTTTCGGGAAATTTCTAATAATGTGGCCTGGTTTTCCACATTTATAACAAACTACATTGGCATAACTTGTTCCGACACTACTTGCTCCGCCATTACTCGTTCCGACACCATTTGTTCCTTTCGTTCTATTAACACCTGGTCCGTAGACCTCACACTTCACCGCGCTATGACCATTTCTTTTACACTTGTTACAAAATTTGGTGCAGAACCCGAGTGATACTTTTCACACCTTTAGCATAGCTGCTTCTGATTGTTGTTGTTGTTGTTGTTGCGGTTATTATTGTTGTTGAGATGATTGTTGTAGTTGCTGTTGTTGTTGTTGTTGTTGTTGTTGTTGTTGGGCCGTTTGTTGTAGTTGCGATTGATGTTGCGATTGTTGGGATAATTGTTGCAATTATTGTTGTAATTGCTGTTGTTGTTGTATTGGTGATTCTTGTCACCGTTTTCCTCCCACTTTCTTTTGACTTGCTTCACATTGGCGTCTTCAGCAGTCTGTTCTTTAATTCTTTCTTCAATCTGGTTCACTAGTTTGTGAGCCATTCTACATGCCTGTTGTATGGAGGCGGGCTCGTGTGAACTTATATCTTCTTGGATTCTTTCCGGTAATCCTTTCACAAACGCGTCGATCTTCTCTTCCTCATCTTCGAATGCTCCCGGACACAATAGGCACAATTCTGTGAATCGTCTTTCGTACGTAGTAATATCAAATCCTTGGGTTCGTAACCCTCTAAGTTCTGTCTTGAGCTTATTGACCTCGGTTCTGGGACGGTACTTCTCGTTCATCAAGTGCTTGAATGCTGACCACGGTAGTGCGTACGCATCGTATTGTCCCACTTGCTCTAGATAGGTATTCCACCATGTTAACGTAGAACCTGTGAAGGTATGCTTAGCGTACTTCACTTTGTCCTCTTCAGTACACTTACTTATGGCAAACACCGATTCCACCTTCTCGGTCCACCGTTTCAATCCGATCGGTCCTTCGGTTCCATCAAATTCCAAAGGTTTGCAGGCAGTGAATTCTTTGTAGGTGCATCCTACACGATTTCCTGTACTGCTAGATCCAAGGTTATTGTTGGTATGTAGCGCAGCTTGTACTGCGGCTATGTTTGAAGCTAGAAAAGTACGGAATTCCTCTTCATTCATATTCACGGTGTGTCGAGTAGTCGGTGCCATTTCCTTCAAAATAGTCAAATGGAACAAGTTAATCATACAGAATATTAAGAGTAGTTAATAGTATTTCGTAGCATAATATGAACTCATTTATAAAAGCTTTTTCTTCATATTAGCGTTTTATAAGTTTAAATTCGGGTAGTACCTACCCGTTAAGTTCATACTTAGTAGCTAATATACAATTCAACTACTACAATTCTATATGAAAAACTGATTATAATAATATTTCGCGTTCAAACTTTTACACAATATTTTACAAACTTACAATACCGCTTATTTTACATATAGAATGAAATATAGCACACAATAAATTTGATTCAAGATGGTTGTGAAATAATTCTAGCTAGTACACAAGTCGTTCAGCAAAGGCAATAAAGACACGTAATTCATACGTCCAGAAACAAGTCATGCATTCTGGTTTTACTAGGATTACTTCCCATCCTTGGTCTTGTGGAACATAACCGTTATGGTCGTTGATAAGACAGTGTGTTGTAACGTCGTCAAAGGGACGAGGGTTACGTAATGTC